>NC_048231.1:92562737-92566993 GCF_002007445.2 Ailuropoda melanoleuca | reverse complement strand
TTAAGTGGCTATGTAATACATCCACAAATGATTTATTTTCTAATCTACAGGGTTTTTCATTTGTATAAAACATGTCCAATTTTATAATAAAGAATGAAATTCTGATACTCATTTTAAGAAGTGTCTTATAGTTAATGTTGCAGACAGAACCTAACAAACTTGAAATTAAATCACAAGTTTCTAAATCAAAATATACTGTTAGGGAGAAAGACCTTGATAATTTCCTAATGCAGACCTAACAGAGGGTTGTCACAGTCCTATGCGCTGCAGTGACATGATACCAGCCCACTAGACTTGCACCTTGGTATCAGTGACACAGTTATAAGAACAGAGGTGCCCTCTAGCCTCCATTTGTGAAACTGAAATAGGTTTGTGTTCCTAAAGCTATCTGGCAAAACTGTCTTCAAATCTGTGCAAACTGACAATCAGGAATTTATGTAGACTATCTAGAAGTGTACTGGATAGGCTTTGGAACTATTCAAAACTGCGATACTCAGCTAGGCTTAAAATTGGAACACCTAAGAGTTGGCTTATATTTAATTTTCTAATTGAGAAGGAAAGTAGAGATTTCCTTAGGATATGAAAATTGGGTAAGGCTCTCATGTTTTCAAACAGTGAGATATTCCTCCAGCCCATAACCAACTAAGAGATAAAATAAAAGGTAAGTCCTTCCTGCCCCCTACCACTTGGTGCATATCTGTAATGTACCATCACCTCAACAGTACAGAGATATTAAATTACAATAATTTCCTACCTCTCTCTGAATAACCGTTTCCATAATAGTGCCAAAGGCCGGAATTGTGGCAATTCTGACAGAGCTGTTAGAATTAAAAAAGAGAGAAACTGAAACTTTCTTTGAGATGAAAAAACTGATTATTAACTGATTACTAAAATGTATATCAAACTAAGTACAAGGTAAATATACTGTATTAGTCTCTAGCAATGACAAATTAAATTAAAAAAAAGCAGACCAAGAAGAATGCTCAAAAAGACAGACAGGATAACTTAAGGTCGCAGTCTGTGGAACTCACAATTCAGGATCACTGGACAAGGTAACAAGGGCCGGAGCAACCCGCTTGTCAACTAACGCTTCACTCATGCCTCGAAGAGTCAGCTGTAAACCAGTCAACATGCAATAAAAAATGGTTTGGTAAACTGGAATGAGAACTGGGTTAGCTGTGACTGAGGATGGGCAGGCAGACTCATTGGTCTTTCTTGGTTTAGTCACCCACACGAGACATTAAAATGTTAAGCCTTTGGTTCATGCCACTATACTTACTGGTAACAACATGTTAGTGAGATTAGCAGAGCATCCTTTCTAGGCTTGGAAGAAATAGTCCATCAGCATATACTAAGTTTTGGAAATGTTTATTGAGAATGATATTAATGTATTCTTTTCATATATGGCCTCCAAATGTGATGATCGACATTAAAAAAAGATACATGAACAGTATAATAAAATTTAAAATCAAGTGAACATAATCCAATACTATTATTTTAAAGAGATGAATATATTCTTTAATGGACTTAAAAGCTGATGGTTATTTCTTGACAGGCACATTTTGAAAGGGATGCTGAATGTAAAAGGCAGGGATGACACTTACATTTCAGGGTCACTGGAGAGAGTAATGAGAGCAGGAACAACCCTCTGAGCTACCAGAGTTTCATTCACCCCCTTCACCAACAGCTGATTGGTCAGCGTAGGGGGTATTCACAGGTGATGCATGGAAAGAGCAAACACAGTGCCACGGGAAGAAGAAAGGAACAACCAAGAGAAAGAGAGAAAACACAAAAGCAAAACCAAAATTAGAAGCTAAGCAAATACTGCTACTAGAGTGCTTTATAAAGGCAGAGAATGCTCAGGAGGAAAATAAAGCTTAAATAGCCTAGCAGTCCACGAAAACAGAGTTTGTCACCAATTCAATGGCAGTTTGTACTTTTGGTCAAAGTCTCCATGTAGTTTCTGTGTTCAATTAAATGCAATTTAAAAGAAAGCTTTTCTTTCTTTCTTTTTTTTTTTAAACTAAAAAGAAGATATATACTGGATTCTATGGTTAAAATTGTTGAAGTAAATCTGGTGTCATTTTATTACGACCAACAAGGTACAAACTGGACTGTTTTTAAACCAAACTCAAATGGCTAGCAGACACCACTAAACTGCTTCTGATTGTTCTAGGGCAAGTCAACTTAAAAATCCAGGACAATTCCCAACCTTTTACATCCCATAGTATTCTTTTTTGAGGTACAGAGACATAATGCAGCCTTAAGTGGAAAGTATCACATGTGGGAATTAGATCTGGGTTCAGACTCTACCTCTCTACTTATTAGCCTTGTGGCCTTAGATATATTACATAATCTCTTGAAACTCAGTTTTCTCATCTGCACATGGTGATATTGTTATCTATCTTAAAGGATCACTGTGCTACTAACTGCACATAAATAGCTAAATATTGTGCCTGACAAACATTAGGCATTGAAGAAATGTGAGTGTAATTATTATGAGTATTCCAAGACATAAGATTTATGATATATTTGAATGAAGAAATTATTAATTAAAAAATTGTTTTGGCTGATCCAAGTACTTAACATTTATAGTTTGTTATTTTACATTTCTCTAAAAGCTCAAATGAATAAGAGAAATACGATAAACACAATTGACCTATTTCTATAATCTGATGATAAAATAATCCATTTAGCAACCAACCCTAAATCTAGAAGAGGACCATATTGAGAAGTATTCGTTTTGTTTTTAAAAGGGCGACATCCTAATTCTACATTATCAATTTCAGAATTTAAAAACAAACGAATCCTAAATGCTAATCAATCTGTTCACCTTGTAATGGATCTAGGCCTCATGGAAGATGGAAGACGCCGTGGAATTTTTAGTAACAAAAACCTAACACTGCATGTTAACACATTCCTCCTACGCACCATATCAGAGACAGCAGAACTCCCTTTACGTGGGATTCTTAATTTTACAATAATCTATTACTATTTAACAACTGATTGGCTTTAAAATCTACTTCGATATTCTGAAGTTATTTTTATAAAAATACATGGATAATTAGGCTGGAATAAAATGACAAAAGAACTTTTGCTACTGCCTTAAACATTACAGATGTCAAGCAGAAAGAAATAGGGGAAAGAACTTAAAATACTGTTAAATAAAACTTTCTTCTCTGTACCACTTTATAAATAAAATAGCTTAGATTTGAATCAGTAAAGTGTATCTTAAAGTGTCTGCTATCTTGTGCCAGCCTAAAAGCATTAAAAAAAAAGGGGGGGATAATCTAGAGGACAAGTTAATTTTTCACTGCTCTGCAGTTTTAAGTGTAATTTCTTTAGTAAGCTAGAAAATCAAAAAGCAAAATTTAAGAGCTATTGATTATTATACATTTTACATACAATGTACTGTATTAACCTTTTTTTTTTTTTTAAGATTTTATTTATTTACTTGACAGAGAGCACAAGCAGTGGGAGTGGCAGAAGAAGAGGGAGAAGCAGGCTCCCCGCTTAGCAGGGAGCTCCATGCAGGACTTGATCCCATTACCCCGGGATCACCACTTGAGCCGAAGGCAGACACTTAACCAACTGAACCACCCAGGCGCCCCTCATTTGATCGCTAAACCTGGTGAGCTAAGTACAATTACTACCAATGTTTTAACAGATGAAGACATGGAGCCTTAGGGAAGAAGTTATGTAACTTGTCCGGTGTTTTAGAGGCAATAGGCAGAGTTAGAAAACGGACTCAGCCACATCTGTCTCACAAGCCCCAGAGGTCTTTGAGCTGGCTGCTGTTACATGCTTAGCTTCCTTATGACTGATATGAAGAATCATTATGTGAAGTTCTTTTCTGCATCTTTTGGGAAATCCATTATGTCACGTGATAAAGTTTCTTTATAAATCAATTTCAATAACAATTTGTTACTTCAAAAAGTAACATACTGCCTCTTACTTAACAATGAGAATAATATGATTGATTGGGTTTCCCCTTTTTGTCCTGCTATCTGAAAACTTTGAGCTATATTTAGCATCCAATTTCATTAAGTATCTCATATTATGTTCCTGGTATATCCATTTCTTGCTTTCTTCTCAACAGTTTCTGGTCTCACATTAAAAATTTTCTTTTATGGACTCTGGGAAACAAACTGAGGGCTTCAGAGGGGAGAGAGGTGGGGGACTGGAATAGGCCGGTGATGGGTATTAAGGAGGGCACATATTGCATGGTGCACTGGGTGTTACATGCAAACAATGAA
>NC_048231.1:92557751-92562637 GCF_002007445.2 Ailuropoda melanoleuca | reverse complement strand
TCATGGAACTTTACATCAAAAACTAGGGATGTACTGTATGGTGACTAACATAATATAATAAAAAATCATTATTAAAAAAAACTTTATATGAGTTAAAAAAAAAACTATAAGCTATTATTTTTTACCCCAGTTCCACAAAAGAAGCCTTCAGGCTATCGAGAGGAGCATGAGATAATGAAAGCAAGGTCATTACATCTTCTAAGAATCCAACTAACAGTTTTCGGTCTTCTTCCTACAGAGGATAAAGACTGATAATGAATTTCTAAGCAATTAAGTAGACCTAAAATAATAATTTCCTAACTGCAATTAGAAAATTTTACCAAATATGGGGAAATATCCAGTCTTAGAAGCATTTTAATCAGAGATATTTATTAAGCATATCTATGACCACAATGATATGAGAACAAAGACTATCTTGATTCATAGCTTTAGACCATGCTGTCTGATATGGTAGCCACTCACAACTTGTTATTATTTATAATATTTAAATTTAGATTAAAAATTAAGTTACAATAAAAGATTCAGTTTCTTAGTAGCACTAGCTACCATTCAAGTACTTAATAGCCGCGTGTGGCTAGTGACTTCCTTATTGGACAGCTCAGATATAGACTGTCTGCTGTTGCAGAAAATTTTATTAGACAGTCCTGATTTAGAACATAAAAAGGCATATTCTTTTATCAAAATTTATTTTTTACCAATTTTAGTTCTCATTAATTTTGACACTAAATACTTAAATACAAACTAGTAAAAGTTATCCCCCTAACAGAAACTCCATTTCCAAAAAATTATCTTTGCAATGTCTTAGTGGTCAGACGCTACATGCTTATTGAAATACAGACTACTGTGTTCTTAAAAGAAAGTCACACCCTTGATTAAAAAATAATCTATACTTTCAAACTTTCTTTAACAAACCATTATTTTCATAATCAGAAAATAGTTTTTATCTTATATTGTGTTCTATTAAGAAATTGTTAATAAAAGAAACTTTAAGAAACTTATTAAAAAATATCTGCTAAATTAGGAACATTAAAAAAATAACCGTGTATGTTAAATTAACCTGAATCTGTAGAAGAAGACAATCTGACATTCTATTAAGAAATAAATATATAATAAATTAGAGTCAAGTTTTTTGTTATTAGGGATATTTAGGTCAATAATAAACAGCTTCTGAATATTAATAAATAGATCTATGAAGAATACCGGATTGCTACCTACCATTTTTTTCTACATAATAAGGTTTACTTAGAATGAATAAAGGATTGACCAAAGTAATGATTTTAGAACACGACAGTGTACTTAACATAAAGCTTAGGACATTGACACACCAGCATCAGAGCAACACTGGAATAGAGATTTCACCCAATTTTAGCCGCCTACTATATCAAACACAAAAAAAGTATACAAAAAAATTGGAAAACAAACTGTAAATCTGAAAAACCTAAACTGTGAAATAAGGGGTATGAAATATACTCCTAAATGAGCACAGATTCTTCTAACTTGAAATTTTAGTATAATCCTATCTCTCATTTTCAGAATCTCAAGACAAAAAATGTATTTGATTCAAAATAGTTTTTGTTTACCAAAGCAAACAGGACACTGACATGCCCTAATAGAAAATTTTGTTTAGTAAGAAAAATATGAACTGCTGGTATGTGCTTCCTAAAACAAATAACACCGGCAATCTCTGATAGCTACCGCAATTCACTTTTTGTAACTAGTTGGGAAGTTCTTATCTCTTTAAGTATCTGAATTTTACACAGTGACTCACAGACTTTTTCATTTATTTGACAAATCTGAGGGCTTAATATAAGGCAAACCCTGTATTTGGTACTTTATGATGCTTTAAAATACTATTTATTGTCAAAATCAACATACTAATAACCAAACTTCCAGAGGTCAAAGAGAGAAAAAAAATGGACATCACAATTGCTATTATGCTGGTACAGCTTTTAAAATTAAAAAGAGCAGAAAATGGTATCCATACTATCATGCCTAGCAACATGCTGGGATTTAATCCCCACGAGTTTAAGAACAAAAATACAGACAAACTATTAATGTTACATGACTTAAAATATCCTACACACAGGGATATTTTGTGTATACTCATATTACAAGGCAGTCTTTGAAACTAGTGTAGAAAAGAAAAGTTTAAAGGAATACTGTGCTACTTTAACAGAACTGGAGCTTCTACTGTAAGGTACGTGATACTGTAGGACTATATTTTAAAATTATAAGATGGCTCAAATCTGTTTTGGAAGAAGAGTGCAATAAATATGAATTGTTATAGTTTGAATTCAAAGGGCGAAAGAAACCTTAGGTATTAAATGGGGGAAAACTCAGAAAAAAAGGTCTTCCTTTTTTATTCTTACACTCCGATTTCTATTTATTTTTTAATTTTTTAAAAAAAGTAATCTCTACATCCAATGTGGGGCTTGAACTCATGACCCTTAGATCAAGAGTCACATGCTCTACTGACTCAGCCAGCCAGGTGCCCCTCACATTCTAATTTCTAAAAATGCTTTATCCTCAATCCATACTTTCATCTTACTGGTGAGACTGCCTCACACTTAAAAATGACTGATATACCTTACTATGACATCATATTATTTCCTTAAAATAAGGTTAAGTTGAGTGTGGTAGTCTGTTATACTGGTGACCCCCAATGAACCACACCTCCTGGTTCGCACCCTTGTTTAGTTCCCTCCTCTTCAATTTGGGCTGGGCCTGTAACTTGCTATAATCAAGAGAAGGCAATAGAAGTGATGTGCTGATTCCAGGCGTAAGCCTTAGCCTAGCAGATACTGCTTTTGTGCTTTTAGGAGCCCTGAGCCACCATGTATTAAGTCTGGCTCTGCAGCTCCAGAGGTCCCATGGAGAGAGAGAAACCCTAAGACTACATGGAGACTGAAGCTTGGTCACCCTAGCTGACCTCCCTTCCAAACAAAAAGTTGAATGCGACAACATGAATGACCACCAGCAAGGCCACAAAAGAGAGGCCGAGCTAAGCAAAGCCCAAGAGCAAATTAAAGGGTTATAAAAAGCCATTACATTTTTGGTTAATTTACTGTGTAGTAACAATTAAGAAAAATAAAGTATTATTAAAAGATACTTTGCTAAAAATGATGATATAGTATTCTACAGCATCTCATTGTTTGCTCCACCTAATACATGTGCTTTGTTTGTTGTTTATTTATGAAAAATTAATTAGGAAACACAATGAAACTTTGCTAAGTAAGTGCAATCTAACATTCCAACAAAATATCAAGAAGTACACCATCTCTAAACGTATTTGTTCAATGGCGATTTTACTCGGAGACTTATTCAAATATGCTCTCCACTATAAGTTACTTATTGAATAAGACAAAGACATAAATTTTGTTTTCCTTTATGGGTACCATTTTCACTTGTACACACATTAAAAAGGCATAATGTTAAGTATCTTTCTAAATAGAAAGTGCTTTTTCATTTTCTAGTAAAAGGATTTTTCCCTTACCTGAATATAACACGTAAGGACTCCTGTTGCATAAATGGGGACGGTAGCTTTAGTGAGGACCCCATTTCCTGCTGAGGAATCTAAAATCATTAAAATAATTTTAAAAATCTGAGTATATTTTAAACAAAGCAAAAAGTCACAACGCAAATTATACTTAAAATTCCCACTGGCTAGACGGTTTATGCATAAATATTATCATTACTTTGGAAAATAATTTTGATTAAAAGATATATCCAATGGTTCCTATAAAAATACAACTTAATACTTTTTAAAAAGCCATTAGCATAAAAATTTTTGATAGATGGGAAAGAACTTTAATAACCAAAATGAGATGCTATACTTCCATTTCCATAATCAGAAATCAGAGCTTTCTTGAAGTCTCCCAAGTGCCAGGCCATATAAGCACGTCTTCTTAAATTTTTACACTTTCAATTTACAGTATTCAGTAAAACGTAAAGGCACTTAGGGAAAAGGAGTCAACTAGATATATATTATTTAATCTGCTTCTAGATACGAGATACTACCTAGTTTCCAGTACTAGTCTGGTTCCAGAGCCCCTCCTGCATTCAATATAGAGATTTTTCAGCCAAGATAACCCTAATTATTTTTAATGGGAAAATTCAGGCTAAGTAAAGCAGCAGAAGAGAGGAAAGCATTTAACCCCAGGAGAGTACCCTGTGTGACTACTGTAAAATAAGACATAAAATCACCTGTAGATGATTTCAAAAAAGCAATTCTAGAGATGATATGATATTATTTATAGCACCAACACCTCTTGCTTATTGTTCCTTAGGCAGTGTTTTAAGTGCTTTGTATTTGCTTTTATGTACCCCCAAATTATTTATTACTTTATCTTTTTTTATATGGTTCCAAATTCTTTTCAGGAAGTAGTACATAAAGAAATTTAACTAACTGCCCTGAAGGAATTATAACAAAATAGAAAGTTCCATTTTCACATCAATTAGTATTTGAGGTTTGTTTATTCTCTTGATAAGAGTAATTTATTTTCTTTGGGAGGAATACTGATATTGGCTGACTGTGGCTATGTTACCAGCCAATACTGATATTGGCTGAGTGTGGCTATGGTATTTCCTTAAATCTGAGGTTAGGAACATAAGTCAAAATTGGATTCATAGATACAGACTGTATATACAGGGATTAATAATCTCTTCCTACATGAACAGCTAAACATTCAGAGCTAACTGAATAATTCTAAAAGCTGTCAGTTTCTAAAATATGTAAATATTCTTCACTAAGTTATCATGAGAATTAATAACTAAACAGATAACAACAAGTATTAGGCATTCCAAACATTAACCCTTTAAAATATAAAATACAAATTTTGGGAAGCATTTGTCAAAAAAAAATCTCATTATGTTTCAGACTTAAAAGA
>NC_048231.1:92532633-92557651 GCF_002007445.2 Ailuropoda melanoleuca | reverse complement strand
AACGTGGGGCTCGATCCCACAACGCCGGGATCACGCCCTGAGCCGAAGGCAGATGCTTAACCACTGTGCCACTCAGGCGCCCCAGAAAAGATTTTTATGTATTCATTCTCTATGTCTGAGGACAGCCCCAGAAGGAGTTTTCTAGATCACTCAAATCAAATCACTAAGGTAGGATGGACTGAGGTAAGAATTATCTATATATCCCAAATCAACCAAGTTAAAAAAAAAAAAAAAAAAAAGAGGGAGGCTATACATTTTGCCCTCTAACATTTTCCATGATTTATTCCTAGAAACTAGAAAAATACACAAGGATATAAGAAAGACACAGAAACGAGGTCTTAGACCAATGGTGCTATAATTAGATTTCTTAAGACAGATGAGTGAAAACGATCAACAGAGGGGCTGGAACTCCCCATTCAAGCATGTAGTTTCATTTTAAAAATGTATATGCATGGGACGTCTGGGTGGCTCAGTTGGTTAAGCACCTGCCTTGGGCTTGGGTCATGATCTCAGGGTCCTAGGACTGAGCCCCGCATCAGGCTCTCTGCTCAGCGGGGAGCCTGCTTCTCCCTCTCTCTCTGTCAAATAAATAATTGAATCTTCAAAAAAAAAAAATGTATATGCATACCTTACATTCTCTTCCACTGTATTTGTTTTATTTTTAAAAGTTTTAAATAACTAATAATGAATTAGAGGCCCTTTATTTTATAATTTCCAGTATCTTGAATATACCATTTCAAACCTACAAGTGTACAAGTACTCAGTTTGAGAAACTCAGCCTTAGGTCAATTTGATTACAGGGAAGGTAGATACTTATAATCAAATTAACAAAGATTAATCTCACTACAATCTCATAGGAAAGAGATGAGATGTGACAATTATAAAACCAAGAAATAAATTTTCCTTCTCACATGTACTTGCTAGTTCATTTATACAATTTGTATATGACGAATACAGTATTTTTCCTGAGAGAAGAGATTCAATTGTTTAGAAGCAATAACAATTAACTTACCAATGTTTTCTTCAGACAGTCTTAAAATCTCCTGGAACTGAGGTTTTACCTAAGCAACCCAAAGAAAAGATACAAAAAGTTTTAGGTCCAATGGATCAAATGATGATTAAATAAATAAAATGTTTACTACTACTGCTACTATTTATTAGTTTTGCTTTACAGACCATTAGAGTGGTCATAAATATAACAATTTTTAAGAGGCTTAGAATAAAATAAGAGTCAAGTTACTGAAAACACCTTTAGAGAGAAAGTATTTTCAAAATCAATTCAAGTCAGTAAGTATTTTCTCAAGGGCTTTGGCTTCCTTCACTAAATTAAAAATAAGTTCCAAGATGATTTTCAGTGCTTGAAATTAGTTTATTACTTTCTCCTAAAACTGAATTTGATGATAGAAAGATTATTTAGGTAAATATTATTGCATGATTAGAATTATTTTTTAAAAATTTGCTTATTTAAAAGGAATGAAAAGGAAATTCCATTCATTTAATGTATTCAATAGGTAACACATTCATCATGTACTATCCATCTGCTTAGATTTTATTTTAACTTCCTTAAAATATAAATTTAAACATCAAATACAGAATTTAATTATAATTTTTTAAGTTAGAGTAAATGCTTATTTCAACTTTTTATTATTACATTACCACAAACTTCAGATTTCAGGCCACTGAAGCCAACCACTTACTGCTAAATGCTAAAGCTGACTCCTACTTACTTCTTTTTCTTTTCTTTCTTTTTTTTTTTTTAATAATAGCTATTTCTTTTCGAGATGTCGAACATTTTGCCTGCCAATGTTGATAACCATAAAATCAAATTATATTTAATAATTAGATGTTGGTGAAAAATGTAAAATGACCGTGTTTCTTCTACAGTGGCATCAAGGTCTGGTTTTTGCCCTGCTATCGGCATATCAGGCATAACAACTTACATATTCAACTTAAACTGCGGTGAAGACCCCTGTTAAAAGATTAATCTACAGAATCATACTTAGAGAACACAAAGACACTCAATTGACTTCTTAATTTCACACATGTCCAATCAACTTAATTATTTATTACAGGTCACAAATATAACAACATTATAACCCATTTTCTGAATTTTGCCCAGTCTGCTACACCAAACTACTTTATTTTAAATGTTTCAGTAACTACAGAGTAAAGTAATAGTTAATAGTAAAGAGCTGCATGAAATTCTTACCTTTTAAATGTCTTGATTAGCATCTGATTATAGCAACTGTATCTTTTTATGTTTTGATTAGGTCTCTAAAGAACTGGCTTAACAATATGTGAGCAAGACAAATAGATTTAAGAGGAAATTGGGATCTAAGGACATTCCAGTTTTAATTGTCTAAAACTATAAAATAACCTGGATGTGTAAATGCGATAAATAATAGCTTTGGTAGTGACTGAAAGATGCAGCATTAATCCCAAATGTCCACGCTACACTAAGAGCTGGTATCCTTGCAGCAAGTCTTCTGTTAAGCTACTTTGGTTCCACCATCATCTGAGGTTTTGACCAAAGCGTGCTGAGCAAATAGCCGCTCCCTGAATCTGGGGTAGATGGTAAAGCAGGAGAAGCACATCAAAGAATTGCAGTCGAGTTCCCTAACTGATACTGCCTATGCTGGAAACCTTCAAGATATCCACAGTGAGTAGATATTATATCCAAATCTGGATACAAACTAAGTTTAGGCGAAATCATCTGAAGACCAATAAAAATAGGAATATTACTGACTAGAAATTTCTTTTACTATCACAGTTTTCTAAGATATTAAAAGATAATTAGACTAAAGGAAAGGCTCATGCTTTTATTTACTGTTACAGCATTAATTAACACATTACATTTCTGTATCTCTTGCACATAAGAAAACACGGAATACAAGTTTTTACCTTAGTGTTTGTAAAAATTTTGCCAAATGTCCGGCAAAGGCGCCAGAAAAATCTGGAGAACTCATGGACACAGGCAGTTGAAGTAACATTAATTTTGCCAACTATTTCTATAAGTTGTGGCAACCTAAATGTGAAAGGAAAGAAAAATAGGCAGGGGATACATATAAATTACTGTTTCCTTGCCAATTTCTGAAACAATGCAAATCTAACAACCTCTTGTTTTTCTTTTCTTTTCTTTTTTTTTTTTTTTAAGTAGGCTCCATGCCCAGCATGGAGGCCAACAAGGGGCTTGAACTCACAACCCTGAGATCAAGACCTGAGGCTGAGATCAAGAGTCAGATGCTTAAATGACTGAGTCACCCAGGCGATCACTGTTTTGCTTTCCATAGCCAGCAAAACTGCAAATCAAAGGAGTGGTTTGAAATGCTTTGAAAGGTTTTAAGTCTATATTCTATTCTATAAACTTCTATATTTTAACTGCTTGCCATAAAATATTTGGAAACTTAATGGTAGTGTTCTAATTATGGAGTTAATGAGACACAAATCACTGGATTTGATGCTTCACATAAGAGCTTGCTAACATGGCAGCCATTTTAGCTTCAAAAATGAGAATCTGGATCAAAATCCATCACCACTATTAGACAACAACGAGGTAGCAGACAGGTTGTTCTGACATAATACAGCAGCACCATCCACATAGATAAATAACTATAGATCCAGTGGTATAAATCTCCTCTCCTAAAGAAGTTTACCACTGATAATGCCAACTTATGTTTTGTTATATTTTTTATATTTTGTCCTTCAGTGCTAAGGCTAAACACAGTGAGTTATCTTCCATTCAACTGATAGAGGTGTAGCAAATGAATATGGAGGCAGTAACTTACAATTGATTGACAACCCATAGTAAAGTCTCCCAGCCTGTTGTACCCTCGTGTTCCAGCTGGTAATCATAAAGTTGTAGTAGCACTGCCAATTGCTCACGACTTCCAATTATAGTAGACATATCTTGAAGAGGCGACATAGGCCGAGGGAACCTAGTCACTATAAACAACAGAAGCAAAATAAATCATGTGAAAAACAGAAATTAGCTCTTCTGTCAAAAGGAAACTAAGATTCTGTCTCCTGATATTTAATTAGCTTATTATAAATTTTATTTTATTTTATTTTTTTAAGTAGGCTCCATGCCCAGCATGAGAGCCCAGTGTGGGGCTTGAACTCATGACCCTGAGATCAAGACCTGAGCTGAGATCAAGAGTTGGACGCTCAACTAATTGAGCCACCCAGGCGTTCCCCCAGCTTATTATAAACTTTTAAATATAAAACTGGAACATTAATCAAATAATTTTAAGAAAAAAAACGAAACAGGGGCGCCTGGGTGGCACAGCGGTTAGGCGTCTGCCTTCGGCTCAGGGCGTGATCCCGGCGTTATGGGATCGAGCCCCACATCAGGCTCCTCTGCTATAAGCCTGCTTCTTCCTCTCCCACTCCCCCTGCTTGTGTTTCCTCTCTCGCTGGCTGTCTCTCTCTCTGTCAAATAAATAAATAAAATCTTTAAAAAAAAAAAAAGAAAAAAAACTAAACAAATTCTTGTCACACATGAACGAATTTAACAAATTTCAAAAATTCAAAAATTAAGATTTTATGAGACTAAACAGCTAATAAACAAATACTGTAATGAAATAGTTTGCTAATGAAGAGTAAAATTTCATTTAGGTTAAATTGAAACTGGCCCAAAGATGTTAGCTAAAGTATGTATTTGTATTTGATTAAAAAAAAATAGAAATACTTGTAATTCTACCAGACTGTTTAAACAATGAAATAGTAAATATGATAAATATGTTTCCTTCAGGTAGTAAGAAACTAATAGATTAACATGCATACCAGAGAATAATGAATACCAGAGAATAATGATACAAAATACATTAAAGCTTGAGCTGAACAGGTTTCTTAAGTATTTAATCTCCAGTATTAAATACTTAATTTAAAAAAATTTGCACAGTTTGGTAAACATTAACTTAATATAAAATGTTAAAACCACTGACCAGAAAGATAAGGCAAAATATTGTATAAATATTGTAACCAGGGTCCCAAGTATACACTTTAAAAATTTGGGGGGAAAACTGAAGGACTTTTAAAATTATATAAATAAAACATGAAGACATAGCTAGCATATTTTAAATTTGCAAACATATCAATAAAACTTACGATCCTATAGATCATAACAGATCCCAGGTTACTAAGAGAACATTTCTTGATGGCTATTAAATGAATAATGTATGCCAACGACTCATTAACTGTTAGTCAGAAACTCCTAATTGCCTAACAACTTCTGTATAGAGGCTAACATCCTAAAAAGACACAAATAAATATACAGAATTGTCTCAAAACATATTAATGGCTTAATAATTATTAATAAGCTTAAGAAAACATGAAATATGCATAATTTAAAAAATGTTCAAAGACAAAATTAAGATGTTATTGTCTTTCTATGCTGCCCAAGGCTTTTAACAATATATTAAGGGCAGATAAAGGTCATCCATTACTAACCAAACTCCCCTATTTGCTATCATAATATACCAACCAACAAATAAGTCTGAGTAACATGGTATTTCTCACTATCCGGGGTTTCTGCTTGAATTCTCACTGAATCTCAACCCATAAGTCAAACAGATTTGGATTGTGAAGGATATTTATAGTTCATATAGAAATATATCATGTCAAAGCATCTCTGATATAATTTCAAACAGGGTTATATCATACTTGTCACAATCTGCTATACTATGATAGAATGAATATTATTCCTTCAAAAATACTAACAAATTATTGAAAAATAATGGAACAGTTTAAAGTGAAATAGATATGTCAAAATTAACTACAGGGAAAGTGAGGTCTAAAAGGATTTAAAGGTAAGTCCAACAGAAGCAAAATAATGTCAAGAAATAAGCAATTACTTGGATAACTCAGTTATTATAGATAAGTAATCAGAATGGTTCAAGAGTCAAGTTTCTGAGACTTAAAAATAGCATTTTTAAAAAATGAGCATCTAACTTACAACAATATAGAAAGGTCCTGAGAATGCCATTTTAACACTGGCAAAACACCAGGATTTTATTGTCAACAAAATAACCACAATTATCTAGCAAAATAACAGTTGTTATGACTCTAATGTGTTTCCCTCTCACTAGAATGTAAGCTCCACGATGGCAGAAAGTTGTGTGTATTTTATTAATGAATGATCCCAAGTGTTTAAAATAGTGCCTGACATAAATAATAGCTAATGCTGTAGAATAAAATGGTAATAAAAATATCTGTGTGAGTTAAAAAGAAAAGATTGTTTTTGGCATGATGACATAATCACAAGAAAAGGTCACATAAACGCTAGAAGAAATATATTCAGGACGTTAAAGCAGTTGTTTTGACGATTCTCATCTACTCTCCAGCACATGGTTGGCAACAGGTAACATTCAAGAGTTATTTGTTAAATACTTGAATGAACGGATGATAGCAAATGTTATAGGGGGAACTATGAACCACCCCCCTCTGCCCCTGCTTAAAATTCCTACGTTGAAGTCCTAATCCCTAGACCCTCAGAATGTGACCTTATTTGGAAATAGTGTTGCTGCAGACAGAACTAGATAATATGAAGTCATACTGGAGTCAGGTGGGCCTTTAGTTCAATATGACTGATCTTATAACAGGGGAAAATTTGGACATAGAGATGGACACACACAGAGGAAGAATGGAATGTGAAAATGAAGGCAGAGATCAGGGTGATGCATCTATAAGCCAAGGCATGACGAAGATTGCCAGCAAACCACAGAAGTGGGGAGGGAGGCGTGAAACAGCTTTTTCCTCATCAGAAGGAACCAACCCTGCTGACGCCCTGATCTGAAGCCTCTACCTTTCAGAACTGCAAGACAATAAATTTCAGTTTGTGGTATTTTGTTATGACAGCCCTAGCAAACCAATATGGCAAGACGAAAGAGAAAAAGAGGGAATTAGAAAGATAGGAAAGCCCCTAGGCAGATGAGGAACCTTAATACACAAAGGGGTAGAACCTGAAGCAGACGGCTGTGAATGCTTTAGGGAGACTTTTCTTAAAAGTCTGAATTTTCCTTCTCCTCAATAATATTTTAAAATGTCAAATTAACTCTACTCCATCCATTCTCAATTTTTCCAGTAAAACAGACATTCAAACAATATATACCATTTTTATTCTGTGCTTTGTGTTTTCTTGGACATGGCTTCATATCCCAAAGATTAAAGGGAGCCCACCATTTACTTCATATGAAAACTGCAATTCTAAAAACATTAAGTGTCTGTTGATGTTCTCAATGTTATCATTCTTTTGTCTATCAGAACCCAGTAAGAGACATGGACAATTTCACAAATCTGAAGAAGTTGCAAAGGGATCTCATACACAGTAACAGCTGGTTTACAGCCATTTATCCTGGGGGCTGGGTGCAGTGGGGTTGCTAAGTGCCATGGATCAAAGGTCACTTACTAGTTTGGGGGACACTGAGAGAAGAGAATATTGGCTTTTGCTATCAATGTCACTATTTCTGAAACTAAGACATATTCCTTCTTTGGAGAAAAAAAAAATCTGCTACAAATGCTTATATTCCTGTCAAGGACAAGTAGAAAAGAGTAATTACATTTATCTTCCCCTATTGAAAGTAAGATGAAATGGGGGAGAAAAAAATATAAAGATGGAAATAACAAGCTTCATAAACTGGTACTAGTAACTACTCAGTGATCTTTTCATTGATTCAGCTCTATTAATGAAAGAAAACTTACTTCAGCCACTGGAAAAAAAAGGTTATAAAAAGACTACAAATTAAGAATGGAAAGAAAGTACAAATATTATAAAATAATACCATGAGGCTTATTCATAAAAGATGAAGCCACGTTTAACTCAGCTATCATACAATCCATGATCACAAGATTCCACACGTATATTTTAGTAATTATGCTGTCATATAAACTAATTTTTAGAAGTTTAAACAAAAACAATTCTTTGGGAAGCTAAGCTGCTAAAATCCTACATCTTCCTTCCATAATTCAAGTTCAGTACCTTCTATCTGTGGCACTTCACCATGAAGCTTGGCTTTGCTGGAGAAAGGTGCATTCTGCAGCACTAATGCAAAGAGAGATGGGATCAAGGACTGCAAAGCAGAAAGATACATGTGGAGCTTATGTTCATCCAGCCCGTGCTCTCCTTCCTGAAACATAAGGAGGTGGAAGCTAGTTTTAGTTTTCTGAAATTAGGTATTTATAATGCTCTTCCTTTCTGTGGCAATGAATAAAACATTTAAGGATCTGTATGGTAGACTCGTAGCACAGCACCTAATGGAGATGTCCATGAATCTTAATTTCTCTTAAAATGTGAAGAAGCCTTAAGGTACTATATAAGTAATACAATTTTTATATGGAAAACTACAGTGAACATCAGTCATTTCCATTTGTATGAAACTTTTTTTGCAGGCTTTTTTTCTTTTAAGAGGATCTTATCCTTTGAAATTTTATAAGTCAGGATAAAGAAATTAAAGTGAGCCACAGGAATCATTTTAAATGTTCAACTGTTAGACCAGCAGCAGCACTTGCTATTTTCCTTCTCCTACTTCTGATCTCCTTTTACAGATTTGGTGGCATCTATATTTGCCAGCACTGAAGGCACTTTAAAATATTCAACGCACAGATGAAATGTAGGAGAAAAAATTTCAAGAGGAAACAAAAGAAAGAAATAACAGAAAGAAAAAAAGAGTAAAAGGATCAGTATGGTACACAGAAACCAAATGTTAAAGTAGAAAATAGAATTATTAGAGACAAAAAAGTGTTTACTGCTGTTCAAATCCACTTGAGATGTCATTACTATATTATAAAATAACTGTGTCAGAGATACCAGATATATGAGTTACATACTATCAGCTTCTAAATTAGTTAATCTCTTCGTGGAAGAATTACTACCTATGCAGAATACTGCAGATATGTTTAATAGCAAAATGGAATTAACCATGTTTTGAAATGGAACAAGAAAAACAAAGGTATGGATAATTTTCAGGTAGAAGGAATGCAAACATTAAGAAAAATACTTTAAAAAATTTCTAGGTTTCATAAAAAGGAGTACTTTGGTCTATTTATAGTTTTTTTTAATACCCATTTTTAAATTTATAGAAAAAAACAGCCCAATTTTTAAAATTAAATAAGTACATGTGGATACATATAAGACTGTCTACAGAGTAGTTACTATGCAAGAGTCTTGTAGATTCTTTAAAATTTGGAGATAGAACGGGTAAGAGTTTGGTATCAGTGATCCATACCCGTCATCTGACAGCTGTAAGACCCTGGGCAGGTTCCCTAAATGCTCAGTTTCCACCCCAAAACTAAAATACAATTTAAAGAGTTATAAGAATGAAATAATATGTTTTATTTATAAGGTATCTACCCTAATGCACATAATAGGCATTAAATGTTAGTTTTCCTTCTAGACCCTAAAAGGGACCTTTAGTACAAAAATTAAATCAGTAAGTTACTATCTTTTTTCAACTTTTCTTCATTTCTTTTACCTGGGGGGAAAAATTCATTTTAAGAAGTGAGGAAATGAACTACTGCAGTGAAGTAAACACAGTTAAAGCATTCTGACATTGTGTAAGTAAGAAAGCTTTAGAGACTAATATTTAGTTATCTCTGCATTCCGGGAACTGGAGCTGATATGTTACCTAAAATCTTTAAATCTTCAGAAGAGACAGGTAGAGCTAGCTTTCTGAATAGTGTACAAGTGAGTTCCACAAAGGTGCTACTTCATGCCCTTTCTCATCTGGCTTTAGCAAAACAGAACTTCCTCCAATCTCTCTTGGCTCCAGTCCAATAAATTTAACTGGGAAATTATTAGAATGTTCAGCTAAGTGGTACTTTCTGTCTTTGCTCCCCAACATTCTTTCAAGATGACTTATAACACACCTTTTACATTTCTATAAACTGTATACATAAAGAAAGTATTTACCCTGAGAAGTTTTTCTATCTTGCTCAGCAATGTAGGTATAAGATGAGACTGTAAATTTCCAAGTTCTGTAGTCCAGGCAGCATAGGCCGGTAAAAATACTTGATGTGTTGCACTAACTACTCTTTCTGAGGGATCACCCAAGGCTGACAGCAACAATTCAAAACCCTGCCAAAAACAAACAGGTAAAATTTAGATTTTTAAAAGAATAAACTTCAAAACAAAACAAAACAAAACCCTCAATGAAAAGCAGTAAGTATACATTGCAGTACACTTAGAAAACATTTTAAGCAAGAAAGCAAGCCATCCATAATCCTATCCTTCCCATTTTCTTTAAAGAGAATGTCATGTATCCATCGATGTGGAAACCAAAGAGAAAAGGTGGTAAACAGGGCATGCTTTTTGCCAATTTCCTGCCATAAAACTATGGCAGAGATTGTAAATGAATCCTGTACTCTTTCTTCTGAATTGAAGAAGTAAAACAAGGCAGCCAACTGCAACTGGTTAAAGCTGACAGACGTGCCATCCCTACTACAGATTATTGGGTAGCTGAATCAGAGATCTGGAATATCAACTTATTTGGAATTTATAATGGAGTAAATGGGGTTCATTCTGAAACACATACCTGTTGGTATTTGTCTGGATCATCAATGTATCCCATAATGATACCGAGGCTTTTGATCACAGCTTCTCTTACTAAATCTGCCTTATCTTCCATTAACATTTGTTGCAACATTGAGAGAACCAAGGAGCTACGGATTTCTTTCTGAAAATAAACAAAAACATGTTTTTACTATTTATTTTACACTAGCAGCAGAAAAAGCATAGAAAATAATATGACAGACAACTTCATATTCAAAATCCAGATTAAATATATTCACATTTTGCTGTTTAAGTCTTCATTTTTCAAAGACATAAGACATTACAGACATAGCTTATCTGACTCTCTCCACCCTCTCCCCCTTCCTCCACCCTCCCTCTCTAAAGATAACATCTATCTTGAATTTGGTATTAATCATCTTCCAGCATGTTCTTCTGTCTTCAAATCCTACATCACATAGTAGCAAGCACTTTTGGCAAATCAACAAAGTCAACACTGCTTATAAATGGACAGTGACTCTTCTACCAATACCTGTTTTTAACTCAGAGAAGAGCTTTCAGAGTTTTAATAACAGGAGAGATTACAAACATCGCTCCATTAATCAAAAACATTTGTCTGGGGTAGGAGTGTGGAAACATTCTAAATCCTGGTGTTCCTATTTTTTGATGAACTGATAAAAAAACAGGATGATAAAATATAAGAACAAACTTTAAAAATACTTAAAAGGGAACTGCATTGCTATTCTCAGATGGCTACTCTTTAATATAATGTCAATCACTGTTGTCTCTTAATTTCACACAATTTTTTTGTTGTTAAAGAATGTTTTAGCCTAATTAATGGCTGAAGGTAAAATAAAGAGCTATCATTATGCAAATTCTTGCCTTTACTTCCCTTCTCTGGACCATTATAATAATTTGATCAGTTTATAAAATTCTTCAAATCTAAACTTGTTTAGGTCCTTTTCACATCCAATGGTTGGAATACAATAAAGATACAATAAAGAAAATGTGACCATTTTCATAAATTCACAATGTGATTTTAGTATGCAGAGCAAGGTCTAACAGTCATCTTTAAATGACATAGTTTTTGCTTTGACTGCCTAGAAACAAAAATATATGTAATTTTACCAAATTTTGGTCATATTTAGGTTGGTGAATATGTCTTTTAATACAGCCTTGTTTACTTATCCTTTAGGAAAAAACTGCCCAAAAAACTGCCTTGAAGATCTTAAAAGGGCTTCTGGATTGGTATCAGCCTTGGCAGCAGGACGGAGATAAACTTCATCTGGGTATTTGCTTCACATTGGTCTGGGCTGAGGTCAACTGCAGCAGTTTCAGTATGCCACAGGGAACCCACAGAACAAGTCAGGAGGCATTACTCCATTTAAGCCATGATCACGCTGAGATTTTACTGTTAGCAACTGTGGTGGGATATAAGGCAAGTGAAGATCCATGGAGGAAACATTAAGTCTATTATTAATACTGCTTAACATTCTAGTATCGGGGCACTGTAGAATAGCTTATTTATCCCCTTTGTGCATGTGATATTCATCTCTGCTTGGAACAGTAAATACAGGGATACTCAAAACGGATTCACATTTATCTATATGATTTATCCCAACAATAAGATACCACTTTTCTCCTATAAGATAGGAAAATATTAAAAAGGATTTTATTCCTGGCGAAGGTATGGGAAAATAGGAACTCCCATGTATTGATGATAGGAGTATAAATCCATGCTATCTTGGTTGGGGCCAATTTAACACTGTCAAAATAAAAAAATGCAAATGCTGAAAGAAGCAAAATGTGGAGGCTTTATAGTATGAGAAATTTAAAAATACACGATACACAAGAACCTACCAATAGTGCTTACTGTCAGGGATACAGAATATTATATACAGTATGATTAATTTTGGGTAAGAAAAATTCAAATATAAAAATGCAAACTGGTATATGCATAAGTTTTTATTTTCTCCAAGAACTGATTAAAAACTACTAACAGTAGATGGATATCTTTGGAGGGAATGACTAGATAGGCCAGAGAAGCAAAGTCTTTGATTTTCATTTTGTTCGTTTCTTTTTTTTTTTTTTTTTAAAGATTTTATTTATTTATTTGACGCAGAGACAGCCAGTGAGAGAGACAGCCAGTGAAAGAGAGACAAGCAGAGGGATTGGGAAAGGAAGAAGCAGGCTCCCAGCACAGGAGCCTGATGTGGGGTTTGATCCCAGAACGCCGGGATCACGCCCTGAGCTGAAGGCAGACGCTTAACGACTGAGCCACCCAGGCGCCGAAACTAGTGTTTCTTAACTATTTGTTGGAAGAGTGAAGAAAGCAAAGCATCCCAGAGCATTAAGTGCCGATAAATCACTGTGCTGGACTATAGAAACAGGAGCATAATTTAGATGCCACATATCTCCTATTGGCATTTAAAAACAGAAAATACGAACACTTTTAATAAATTAGAATATAATAGTTAGGGGAAACCCAATATAGTTATGTACCTGTTCCCAACATTGTGGTAAAAGTTCAGCCTCTACACGTGTTGGTCCAACATGACGTGCAAATGCCACACAACCCGTCAGTATCATCTGCCTGAAAAATAATATAAATTAATAAACACTTATACTTGCATTTAGAAAGCACAACTTTCTAAGGGTTAAAAAGAGCCAGCTCTGTAACTCATACAACATACAACATTTTTGTACAATCAAATTAGACTTTTCCAACAATGGATTAGGCTGCCATCAACTTTTCCAACAATGGATTAGGCTGCCATCAAAAGAATGAGTTAGTTCTTTAAGATTGATTCCTCCAGCTGTGGCAACACCATTTGTGAGACATTGTGAAGGGATTCTCTACTGGTGTGAAGCTTAATCTCATAACCTCCTAAATTAACTTCCCATACATGCATTCTGAGATAATACATCTAATTCTTTAGCTTCTACTGAATTTCAGTTTCTAGACACTAAAACAGCTAGTGATTATTCCCCAGTGTTTCCATAATTTAAAACTATGGTATCACATTAGTAAAATGATATTTCTTAAATCAGAAATTTATACACAAGATAAATGTGGTAGGCAGCTTCTGACATGGCTCCCAATGTTGTCCATCTCCTGACATTTATGCTCTTGTGTAATTCCATATCCTTAAGTGTAGACTGGACCTAATGATTTGCTTCCAATAAACAGAATAATGGTGAAAATGATGGGATGTCACTTCTGAGATTAGGTTACAGAGGTCTGTGATGTCTATCTTTGGGACCTTCTCTACTGCCTTCTCAGCTGGCATGCTTTGATGAAGTATGTGGCCATGCTGGTGAGGCTCATGTGGCAAGGAACTTAAGGAAACTCCAGCCAAAAGCCAGTAAGAAACTGAGACCCTTAGTTCACAAACCCAGGAAAAAATGAATCCTGCCAACGATCAACTATTTGAGTAAGCTCAGAAGCAAATCCTTTCAAATTGAGCCTTGACAGGACCACAGCCTTAGCCAACACCTTGATTAGAGCCTTATAAGAGACCCTGAAGCAGAGGACCCAGACTGAGTGACTCACGTAAACTGTAATATAAAAATAAGTGTTATTTTAAACCACTTTCTTTTGGGGTAATTTGTTACAGAACAGTATATAAATAATATAATAACTTCACTTGAATTAATAGATTTGAAACTTAAGAAAGAGTATAAAATTTTAAATATGATTTTTCACTCTTTAGAATGAAGTTCCATTTTAAATGATTTTAAAATGCAGAATTCTAAATTTTTCCTCTTTTATCTAGTTCAAAACAGATGATGGGAAAAAAAAGTATGTTTTCAATACATGTTTTAAAGTAGACAGCTTCTAGGAAAAACAAATTAGAATGTTTAATTCATAGTAATGTTTAATTCATAGTAATTATAAAAACAGCATTTTAAGCCCAGGCATTACTCATTGCTACCCTCAAAATAAGTCAATTTTACTTAAAGTGCAAAATGACCTTATCTATTTAGTTTAGCCAATTAAGCTTCATCGTATACTGCAGCTTATTCTCACTTAACAACTTTGTATTTTTATCTATCTGATTCCCCTTTATATGTATAGTATTATCTTTTACACCTATTTTTCAACTTTCCCTTTGCTTTTGTATTTCCTTCTACTTTAGAAAGGCAACTTAAGTGAGTTAAAGAAAATGGGAAAAGAAATTCCAGCATTTTAGCTGCCTGTTCCCCAATGAAAATTTCCT
Source organism: Ailuropoda melanoleuca (assembly GCF_002007445.2). NCBI lineage: Eukaryota > Metazoa > Chordata > Mammalia > Carnivora > Ursidae > Ailuropoda > Ailuropoda melanoleuca. Next base: position 92,542,930 of record NC_048231.1, on the reverse strand, counting down.
AATAGCTGAACATTGTTTTTTCCTCACTAGTATCTTAAAATGAGAAGGCATACACATTGGTTCCACAAATGTTGGACTTGTGTAATAAATGAACTTAGGTAAAATGTAGGCATTTCAAACACTTGGGAGAAGTATACACTTATACGAAACCTTCATGTGAAATAATTTTAAATCATGAGCCACCATCTACATACTAAAGATGTACAAACTTGTTGAAAAAATGTTAGGCTCCTCAAGGCAAACTTCTTAGCCAGCAGACTTATCTTAAAAAGTATGACAGTTTTGAAATACAGGTTGAGAACAGAAAAGAGATTATTAACAGCACTGGAAACAGTCTCCTGTTATGGTAAAAATTAATGTTCCCTTGGGCGCCTGGGTGGCTCAGTTGGTTAAGGGTCCAACTATTGATTTCGGCCCAGGTCATGATCTCACGGTGGTGAGATTGAGCCCTGTGTAGGGCTCCATGGTCAGCAGGGAGTCTGCTTGAGATTCTTTCTCTTTCCCTCTCCCTCCACCCTTCCCCCCACTCACACACTCTCTCTTCCTCTCTAAAGTAAATAAGTAAATTTTTAAAAAAAATTATTCCTACTTGTAGAAAATCACAGGACAGGGATTGTTTGACTAGTATTTGATGCAGGTAGAAATAAGGTGTCAATTATGGTTGTTAGCAAAGAACTGGCAAAAAGCACCAACACTAAGCATAAAATTAAGTTTTTCTTAGGATACAAAGAAGACTGAGATTTATTAAGTAAGGAAAAGTAACAACTAATTATATGACAAATATGCTAACTTAAACAATTTGCTTTGTTAATTTGTTATTCACATTATACATAGTGAGTCAACTGATTAGTATATTTTAATAAGTACTTGTATATCTGAAAGGTGAAAAATTTAAATGTGAACATGAGTGCTGAATTCCTGACATATCTCAACCTGAAGTAAGGCTAATAGGTACTTTTGGCCACCAGGTGGCAGCTATTAGCTTTACATGTGGAGTCTGAAAACAAGCTAGAGATCTAGAGGTTTTTGCTTTGTAAATTTACAGATAACAATGTAATCAATGGTATTTAATTATAATTAAGTTGTGAATGTAAGGAATGGTATTTTTATCTTATTTTATTTAAATTCAATTAATTAACATATAGTGTATCATTAGCTTCAGATGTACTTCAGTTATTCATTAGTTGCATATTAAATCCAGTGCTCATTGTATTACGTGCCCTTAATGCCCATCACCCAGTTACCCCATCCCTCCCGACCCTCCCCCCTCCAGTAGCCCTCATTTTGTTTCCTAGAGTTAATAGTTTGGAAATAGTATTTTCAATGCAAAAATAAAATATTAATTCTCCTACACAGCACCATCAAATTGTTCTAGAAAATTTTCAGTTTTCAATGAATAGTGATTTAATTTGCCTTCTTTCTATTTCCCTAGTATGTGAGGACTGCTGGTGTAGATTCATCTTGACTGGATCCTGAAAGGACATGTTTCTCTGCTTGCCCAGGTATATTTTGGTAAGAAGGGGAAAGAGATATATACTCATAAGGTTTTAAAGTCTATATGACTGTTTTTATTCCCAGAGTTGAGAAATGCTTTGTATTTAAAAGTTTGAGCTTTACTTATTCTATGGTTCACTCTTAGGATTTTCCAGTATTTTCAGATAAGGTAAAAATTTTGAAATCGTGAAACAAGTATTGAATATATAAACTTACCTAATCATAAAGTACAATACTACTGTTTTGTAAAAGCATAAGCAAATTTTTTTCAGTAAAATAGAAAATTATAACATAGAGAAACATTTCAACTGCCCAATTTTATCCATCCAGCGCTTAGTTTACCTACTGACCCACAAGGATATTTTGTTCATGTTCACACTTGCACAGCTTTGCTTAAAAGTTTCATCTTTATTTAAAGGTTTTACTTTCTGAGGTAGACATCACTGTTACTTGACCAAAACCTATTCCCCATTCTTCTGGAAAGTCGTCCTGATGAGTGTCCCTTCACCATCCTCAGATATAACTCATTTCTCCACTCAGGTATCAATAGTTGTATTTGAGTCACAACCAACAAAAACAAAACACTGTATCCCTCTAGCCACATAGTAATTGGTTTACAAATAGCCCAGTGACGCAGAAATTCATATATTAAATATTTTACTTTTACAGAGTCTGTTAAGAAGCCATGATATATCTAGTTCATCTGTGGGGAAAAAAGGGGGAATATTTAGCAATTCTTAAGAAATCAAAAGTGAAAGATAAAGGCAAAGAAATATTTGAATTAGAAGTCTAAAGGTAACTAATATAAAAGTGTACAAATCCAACATGAGTAACTGCAGTAACAACAATGGAAACATTGCAGAGCTTTGTGAATGGGGCCAATGTTTCCTCTGCTTATTAAACTAAATACTGGGACAGAAAGAAGGCAGTCAGATTAAAATGCTAATTGTGATGCCAAATTAGTAAAATTAATAAATCAACATTATATTTATTTCCCAAAGAAGTAGTCATACCTACCTTTGCTCATCATCTGGCCTCTTGATCAAATTGAAAAGTATATGGAGAAGCTGATCTCTTTCTTTAGGCTCAGGATGAAGGCATGCTGTACACAATATGAGGGGGATCAACTCCTGAAGAAATACAAAGGTGGAAAAATTCAAAGTAAAAATGCGTTGCAGAATATTCATTTTTCCCCCCAGAGTATTCTTAAATGGACATTTAAAATGAAATAAACCTCAACGTACAAAAGAACAAATTCTAATTTTGAAACATATATTTATGTGTTGGTTGTACAGAAGGTGTGAATCATAAAGTAATAAAGTTACCAAAGATTCAACTAACCTTATTTCCTTATCCAGTCCTTTCTAACGGTCTACTAGTTTTTGCACTAAATAACATTCTACCTCACCATAAGCTGATACAGTAATTTTAATTTTGAAATGTTTAAAAAAAAACTTGCAGAAGCTAACGATATTCTAAAATTTAGAAGGCTAACAGAAAAATCAAGACAACTCATCCCACTTCCACAAGTACAATATCATTTGTCTTAATTAAGGTGATCTGTAATTAATAATTTTGTACCCTTCCCACCTAATCCCATCACTAATTAAAAAGAAGACCATTTCCATAGGTATTGAATGTTCTCAGCACTGCTACAGAGTATTAGTAGAAATGTTTTATGTTCAAATGGAAATTTTTAATAATCTTCTTTGTTGCATATTCAACATGCAGAGTTACATAAATTCAATGTTCTGTAGGAAAGTAATAGCAAAAGTTTATTTCTCTCTTCCAAAGAAGTATGTAAACCAAAGTTGCTTCACATTTCAAATAAACTAAGACAAAATCTAAAATACATTCAAAAGATAGTAATGTTTTTCATTTTGGAATAGATTTTCAAATCTAATGAGAATAAAAGTCCAAAAGTGATAAATATTTTTGGAGGAAAACTTTCTAAACTGTAAAAATAATATTTTACAGTTATTGTAAAGAAATCAGTATGATGTATTTAGAACAGAATGATTACTCCCACCATTTCTTTTTCCCAGCTATCCTCCTTCCCACCAAAAAGTGCTAGTAGATTTAAAACATGAACTGATGGGGGGGGGGTGATTCAGTGGGTTAAAGGTCTGCTCAGGTCATGATTCCGGGGTCCTGGAATGGAGCCCAGCATCAAGCTCCCTGCTCAGCAGGGAGTTGGCTTCTCCCTCTCTCTCTGCCCCTCCACCCGACTTGTGTTCTCTCTCAAATAAATAAAATCTTAAAAAAAATTTAAAATGAGCTGATCACTATCTAATAATGCATGATACCCTGTAGAAAAGTCTACACTGTAGAAGTATCTTCCCATTTTGAAGATGCTCCCTTAGAAAAGGATGATACAATTTTTAGCAGAGTTGAGACTACAGCTTAGAGGAATGACTACAGGTCTCTTTCCATTATTTCTAAAGTCTTTATGTATTATTTTAAAAAATTATAATTACCTGGTATAAATCTTAAACTGAAGGTACAAGGATATAGATAAGAGCTAAGAATAAATCTGATAGTAAAAACAAATTTAAAACATTCATTCTCTCATCTTTGTATTTGGACATCTCTGTAGGTTTTAAATTAGTGAGCAAATGAAAAGCAGAAGTAATAAAAAGTAATCAGGGAAAATAATTTTGTACTGGGAATGGAAGACAAAGTATAGATTCTATATTGTTAAGTAATGTTTTTACCAGAGATTTAATATGATGCTTGATGGATTTGTCTTGACTTTGTAGGAGAAAAATAAACAACCTTTTACGAAATACTAGAGCAGGTGATGATTAATAACAGGGACTATCCCAATCCTTAGAGGATTCCATTTAGACTACCTAAGAGCCAAAGATACTCATGAGAGGATTGAGACATTGCATCAGCAATATACCACTGAGAGGAGAACATTAAAGATGAAAAAGCAGTTATTCTAGAAGACACTAACAAAAGGAGAAAAAATTTAAATGCATGAAAATGAAGAAAGGCTCTAAATATTTTATTTGTATTTTCCCCTCATGTCAGATCCTTCCTTCTTGAGTTTTCTTGCTTCCTACTCAACCTTCTTCCTGTTTCCATTGTCTCCACATATGTACTCTTCCATTCTCTTCTTACTGTATTACTCTTTAAAGTTTTGCAATGTAGATATTTGCTATAATTGCAAATACATACATACACACTCTGTTGAAAATATAAAGTAGAATTATTTAGCTTTTTTATCTCAAAAACAAGCATAGCACGATAACTGTGTTACTGTTTATTCTTTGTGCCTTTCATTTTCTCTTTTTTTTTTTTAAACCATGAGGCTTAGTGGTCCTTAATCAAAGAGGAAGTTTATGCCCTACATTAATATAAAGAATCTTTTAACTGAAATGTGGCTGTAAATGTGCCATACTGAAAACCTAATGAAAATCACAACCCTCTCTGATTTTTAGTTTCTTTAAGTAAAACATAAAAAGAATTAAGATCAGGGCAGAAATGGGAAATATTTCACACACAGTCTGCAATTTCCTTCTCTATTGCTAATTATTATTAATTTTTCCTTTTGAGATCAAAGTTGGCTTCACAAAGCCTTAGCACTTACCAAAGCACTTCTCAACACAGCAGCCATTACCAACCAATCCTAACTGACACATGGGAGGAAACCTGTCATTTCTTATACCCTTAGACCCTTAAAATTCTATGAATTTAGGACTTTGAAGGAAAATACTTTTCACTTTTCTGAATCACAGTAATAAGTTATATTGCCATTTGCTTTTGTTTCTTGCTGGCAAAATTAACAACATATGGGAAGCCATTGCCAATCATTTTTGGATGATATTCCATGCCAAGGAGAACTGAGTACATCCTGGTACATTAATGTCTAAAACAGTTGTAACTCAGTGTATAAAGTAGGTCAGTCTCTTCCTCTTATAGAAATACAGAGCTGAGAAGAGGCCCAGTAAGTGATGGCAGAAAAAAGTGGAAAGGGTAGTTTGTTTCTCATAGAATCATCAAGGATTTTAATTGCTAAGTTATGACTGGCTCCAAATATCTTATCTGTTCACAAGTTCTATTTGTAGAAATTCATTCATTTATTTATTTACAAGTTCTATTTGTACCATCCTTGACATAAAGAATTCTGTACACGTGTCTGCTGTTGTATGTTCATGTTTTACTGTGAATTCATTTTTCAAGCCTCTGAAGTATTAATACATCGACATCAGAATTTATTAAGTCTGTATTTACCATTTTCACACTATTCATATATTAATAGATTTGAATCAATAGTCTCCTTTTGGTATCATTTCTCCAATGAAGAAGTCTAGTGTTTTAAAAACTTTCCTTATAATTCTTTAATGAAACATTTAAAAGATGGTAGCTAAATTTCCTTTAGAAGGCAAGGTGATAGCATTTTTTTTTCAAGGTGACAGGGGTTTAAAAATGTCTTTAAATGATTACATATAAAAAATGTATTGAGAATAGGAGAGCAATGTTAGACATTGTATCTAAAGCTTAAGAATTTTTCACATGAAAAGATCCTTAAGCAAATCAGATTTAATATTGCATGTTGAAAAGAAATAATAATAACCATGGTAAGAAAATACCTATGGCTTTGGTAACATTAAATTCAAAGGTAGTGCCCTCCCCCACAAAAAGTTACTGTGTCCATATTTCAAGGCAACAGAAATCTTACTATTTTATTTAAAACATGCTTTAGCAACTGATAATACTTAATAAATGTGTACTGAAGTGAAATATAAAACAGATGTCCTACTGACACTAGAGAGGAAATCAGTGCAGTAATGCTGTTGCAGAAGGTATTCCATGACTTTATTGTCATTTTGGAAAAGATATTTGTAAGGCCTTCAGAATTCATTAATCTAAAAGGCTTAGTAATTTACATTTTACTCAAGTAAATGACTTTTGCAATTTTAATAACAAAGCTAGTTCTCTCTATATGAAGGGTCTCCCACCTCTCAAATCTTAGGTTGCCGAAGGAATTTTGTACAGAATTAAATAGTTCAGTTTTACAACTAAACAAAGTAACTTTTAATGGTAACAAAGAAATCACTTTAGAGATAGGAAATGTCTTTAGAGAATTTTACATTTGATTTTATGAATATTTTTACTTAACTTTCTTAGTCTTACAAAGATCAGTATATTTAGACTACAAAAAGGGGGAGGCGGGGAGAGGAAGCACCTAAAAAGGATCTAAAACAACCTGAGTGATGAGATGTTGGGTGGGAGAAAGGAAGGCAAATTTTAACATTAAAAAAAGCATGGAAATGTTGATAACACAATGGCTTCAAGATCTAAAAGAATTCTAAAACAGAAAAGGAAGCATTACGTTTAGATCAGATGCCAAGGAGTAATGTTTGAGCGCTTCAGCTCAAGAAGAAAAATTCTATGGTTCTAGAAAGGTAACACTATTAGTCCAGTAAATTATGGTTCACTGTTTGCCCTCATCATTCTATTAAAATTATTTTCTATAACTTAAGCTTCATTTAAAAATTTTAGATAGCTGTTATTTTAAAATTTTCCATTTGGTCTTTTGCCTAGATATTAAGCAATACCAAATTACAATTTAAATTCAAGTAAGGATCAGTGTACACCCTCTGATTTAGATTTTCAGTTGAAGCTTGTGAGGGTGTTGACAGTAATACATTTAAAAAGGAAAGAGGGGCGCCTGGCTGGCTCAATTGGTAGTGCATGTGACTCTTGATCTCTGGGTTCTGAGTTCAAGCCCCATGTTGGGCACAGAACTTACTTAAAAAAATAAAAAATGAAGAAATAAAGAAATGAAGAAAGGAAGGAAGGAAGGAAGGAGGTAGGACATTACAAAGACTCACATAAGAAAAAAAACCAAGATTACTCACCTCTGGAAAAGTTCTATACTTCAAGGGCTCCTAAAGTATCTATTCTCAGAATTATTATCTAAGGCTTATTATTATCTTAGAATTGTTCCTAAGGTTCAACCTTCAGAAAGTCTTATTAAAATACTTGAATGACTTTAAAACTGTGATACTGCTGGGGCACCTGGGCTCAGCTAGTTAAGCGTATGCCTTCAGCTCAGGTCATGATCTCAGGGTCCTGAGATCAAGCCCCCAGCAGGCTCCCTGCACATTCAACAGGGAGTCTGCTTCTCTCCCTCCCTCCCTCTCTCTTTCTCTAAAATAAATCTTTAAAAAAAAACCCCCAAAACTGGTACTGCTAAAGAGCATGGGATTTACTTCCAAAATTAACATACACATACAAACACACATTAAATAGGTAAAGGAGATGGACAAAGCTCATTTACTTCACCATACTATCTATTTTACTTTACTTATCTACTATTCTTTTATATAACTCTTGAAGGGGTTCAGAACAAGTCTCCCCAAAATGTGCCATTTTGGCATGTGGGCTATTTCAAGCTGAAGGCAATAAAAATCCAGGAGACCCAAGAAAAACTTTTACCTCTTCCTTAAACTACCAGAAAGTATTTGGATAGAGGGCCTGGCCCAGAGAGAGAGCTATTTCTAAGAAATAGGTATTTTATCTGAATGACTTATCAATATGAAAGGACAAACACCTAATTACCAAACATCTGCTCTTCTTACTGTCCTGTAAATCACCCTCCTTACCTTTCTAAGCCTAACTGCCCAGCTTGTCCTTGGGTCTTATATTGCTATGGGGCCCCCTTATACATAGGTAATTAAATTTATTTTTCTCCTATGAATCTGTCTTAAGTTAATTTGATGATTAGACTAGCCAAAGAACTTAGAAGGGTAGAAGTAAAACCTTTTACTCCCCACCACTCTCATATAGTTACAATTACCTGGGCTATGATTACTCATAAGTTAAAAAAATTCACCATGGAGCCAACATGAATGCAATACAAAGAACAAAGTTTGGTTTCTCAGAAGATAAGCAGATCTTTAGAGATACTATTGCATTTAAAACGTTTAGGGAGGGGCACCAGGGTGGCTCAGTTAAGGGTCCGACTCTTGGTTTCAGCTCGGGTCCTGGTCTCAGGGTCATGGGATCAAGCCCCTTGACAGGCTCTGTGCTCAGCTAGGAGTCTGCTGAGATTATCTGACCCCTCTTTCCCTCTCCCTCTGTTCTTCCCCCTGCTCAGGCGGTGCTCTCACTCTCTCTCTCAAAAATAAAAAAAAATAAAAAACTTTTAGGGAATTGGTTCTCTCCTTTGCCTTTTTTCCCCAGCTTTAATGAGATATATTTTGTATATCATAAAAATTCAAGTGTACATTCAGTGGTTTTTAGTATATTCAGAGTTGTGCAACCACCACCAATCTAATTTGGGAACAATTTCAACATCTCAAAAAGAAAGCTTGGACTCATTCCCCATTTCCACTTGCCCATCCCCATTCCAGGCCCAGACTTCTCCTTTGCTTTTCCGAGTCAGCTTTCCTTGGCATAGAATGAAAATAAAAATTAAATTTAGATGTATTATTTAAAAATGCTTTTAGAAGTACTCTTTTATGAAATCTCATTTTTAAATTACAGAATTTTCCCTTCAAATGCATTTAAAGCAGAGATTGTGAAAAATCAACTTCTTTAGCTATATACATACATTTATTCTGTAATTTGGTTTGAAAGATCCAAGTTCTTCAATGAACCCCTTAAGATGAACTACATAAGCCACAAATAGAAAATTTGTTCATGATTTTTTTCCTCCCCAAATCAATAGGCAAGTAGGTCTCTCAACATACTTTAAAAAAAAAAAAAAAGATTACCATTACTTAACAGTAGATAGGAGGAAACTTTTTTTCACTTTTTATCACCTCTGAAATTGGGATGCACCTGATAATGGAGATTGTTATAATTTCATTGGAATTCTTCTTTCTTAAAGGTACATAATTGTTATAATTAATGGCATCTTAGATTTGAAATATTGTGGTATGTTAAATTTAGAAAATACAATTAATTGTTACCTAAAGATTGAATGAGGTTGTTACTTTTCTTTTAAAAAACAAAATCAAATAACAGTAATATCTATATTCACTGTGCTTTCTACTTTTATAAAAAATAAAAAGTTTAATTTATTAGACAGCTTTAATTAACCTTTATGTCATTCCCTTTAAAACAAGGGGTCAAAAAAAAAATTAAATGGATCATGAAGAGCATTCCTTTCTTTTTGATTGTTTATTTAGGTATATTCTTTATTGTTTAAAAATATTTATAAAATCTTTTCATAATTAGTAAAGGCAATACTGATTTGTCAAACTTTCATTTTAATTATATAGATGTAATTACATACTGGTACATCACGTAAAATGTCTCCTTTACTGAGCATTTGAAAAATGCTAATTTAAAACATGTTTAAAAGACTACAAAAAGATTAGATATTATGCAGCCTTAAGATACAAAAATATAATGTTACATGGAAAAAAAGTAAAGAATAGTACGAGTGTCATACCATTTGTGTAAGTCATGGAAGAAAGATCATATATTTATTTGAGTTTGCTTACATGCACAAAATATTTCTGAAAAAATACAATGCAGTTCTACAATAATATTTGGAAACTTCAATACCCTAGTTTCAATAATGAATAAGCCACTGAATAGATCAGTAAGGAAATAGAGCACCTGAACACTATAATTGAATCTAACAGACATATATAAAACACTCACACTGACAACAGCAAAAGATATATTTTTCTCAAGTGCACATGGAACATTCTCAAGGACAGACCAGAGTTTAGGCCAGACAATTCTCAGTGTGTTAAAACTACAGACCAATATATCTTATGAATTTTTAGATGCAAAAATGTGCAAAAAAAAAAAAAAAAAAACTACCACAAAATCA
>NC_048231.1:92523261-92532533 GCF_002007445.2 Ailuropoda melanoleuca | reverse complement strand
ATAACGCCGGGATCACGCCCTGAGCCGAAGGCAGACGCTTAACCGCTGTGCCACCCAGGCGCCCCATCAGCAGTTTTTTATTCTTGAAAAGATGCCCTACATAACTACAATCTATGCCTATGGCAACAGTTTGTAGAGTGAAGTTGCATACAAGGGGAGGCCCCTGGAGGCTGACCCAGTCTTGCTGTGAGGCTTGCCAGAATTGCATCCAAACCATCCTCTAGCTCTTTCATACTAGCAATGACATTGTGAAACTGAAGCCCACAAGAGGTCGAGTGGAATCAACCACGAAACAACTAAAAAGGGAAAGAGTGAGTATAAAGATAGAAAGAAGTAATTAAATACCCTGTCAAGATGAGCCTCCAACAATTAGGAAGCACCTGAGGAAAACTAATCTGAAAGCTAACAAACTCAGCAATCAAAGATAATCACTCCCAGGGCACGTGGGTGGCTCAGTCAGTTAAGCATCTGCCTTCAGCCCCGGTCATGACCTCAGGGCCCGGGGATGGAGCCTAGCATCATCCAGCATCCATGGTCGTTGGGCTCCCTGCTCAGTGGGGAGTCTGCTTCTCCATCTCCATCTGCCCCTCCACCCTCTCTCTCACTCTCGCTCTCTCAAATAAACTCTTTAAAAAAAAAGATAACCACTCCTAATTAATAAAAATAATGGACTAATCTAAAAATAAATGAAATATAAATAATATGTACACTGGTTTTCCAAATTATATCAAGAAGAGGCATATTACCATATGTCAGACATAACAAATTAAAAACAGACTACAAAAAGTCACCTTAATACTAAACAAAATTTTAATCCAAAGGACAGAAATAATAACTACCTTTCTTAAAAGTTTAAAATTTTAGGAATTATTTCTTAGAGCATTATTTTAAAAAATAGATGTTTATTTGAAATGGAGTCTTATCACATCTGTTTTTGGATGAGATATTGAAAAGAAAAACCAAAAATTTTAAGAAAGTTCCAAGAATATATGGTATAATTTACCTCTGATCCTAAACGACTATCTGCCGACATTCGACAAAAAGAGAGTAGAGCTTGGTGGAAAGCAGGAGACAATTTCCTAGAAGAAAAATTGGATGAAAAGGGGACAATACCAAACAGTTACCACTGGCATTCAGGAGAAGGTAAGTTGCATGTTATAACTCCTATTCCTGCATTAATACTGCCCCACAAATGCTAACTGGATTTTTCAGCTACCAATGACCTGAAGGACACTTCACTAGAGAATTATGCAGAGGAAAAAATTAGCAATAACCGATATTAAAAAAGTTTTATGTTATGTGAATGAACAGCCCGTAAATGTCAACGGATCAAACCTGAAATGTAGAACAGGTCAATGATTATAGAAAGTATTTGTAAAATCTGAAATGAGGACTTTTTTCTCCCCAATTCTCTCTGGTCCCAGAAAGGTAAACAGTGGATACAAAGTTTCTGACAGGAATTAAAGTTTTGCAGACCTAATGATAATGATAAACCTTAATATTAGAAACCCACATAAAAGAGGTAAAAATTAAAGATAAATGAAGCAGAGGCTCAGTCAACATTCACAGTATATTGTAAAGTATTTTTTTGTAATTGAAAATAATTAGCTTACTTATGCTTATAAAATGAGGTTAAAACATTTGTATCTCTAAAACAACACTAGTTTCTATGTAGTAGTATTCATAAAATATACTATGCGTTGCACTTTATGTGCTCAATCTACAAAGAAAAGGGCTAACACTAAACGTTACAAAATAGAGGTTATTTAGCATATACTACAAAGTGATTCAATAATTTCTATGATCACAAAGAGTAATGTACCAAAGCTTGAGTCTATTTGCTCACTTATGTTCCTTCTCCCATATTCTTTCAGGGGAACAGCCATGATCCATCTAATCGACCAATCCAGAAACCACAAATCAGCCTTTATTTTTCCCTTTCATTTCACCACGAATCCAATCAAGCTTTTACCTTCTAACTTAAATTCTACCTACTTCTTTCAAATACAAGTTAGGCCTCAACCATTTCTTACCTGGAGTCTTCCAAAAGACGCCCTATTAGTCTTCTTTCCTCCAGTCTTGCTACTGTCTAATCACCTCTACCTTAGAGGACTCTTTCTAAAACTTAAGATACCATCATGTCCCAGGCTCTCTAAAATGAGTTAACATGGCTTATATGACTTAGTCTTTGCTTAAACCTTACTAAATTCTTCTTAGTTCACCAAAATGTTTGGTATAATCCTAGCACATGCTATCCTCCCTTAGTGGGAACACTCATCCTCCTACCTCTTTGTCTAGTTAACTCCTATTTAGTCATCATGCCTCAGGTTAGACACTTCTTCCCTATAAACTTCCCTGTTCTGATGACTAGGTTAGGTGCCCTGATTGTGTGTTCCCAAAGCAAGCTGAACTTCTCTTATATTACTATTTTTTGTATTTTATTATGATTCTCTGATTGTTGGTCTCTCTCACACTATTATCCTTGTGACTGAAGGGGTTACCCCATGTTTTGCCTTTCACTATATTCCTTGTTAATACTGCCTAGCACATAGTTAAGAGCTAAAAAAAATTAGTTGAACTAATTTAACAACCACCTTTCTCCACAAAGTGGCTTTGCATATCAAAAGAGATATATGGAAGTACTCCTAAACACTAAAGAACTACTATAAATGCCATTATTGTTGAGTATCGTAACATGGATTTTTACGACTCTATCTTATCCATAATAGAAAAAATGCAACCTGAGGACTGGGACGTATCTATTTCAACTCTGTAACCTCCCTGATACCTAAAGAAAAATATGGCTAGTAGGTATACAAAAAGTTGTGGCTCATCAGTGGAAAGATTTGTTTAAAAAAAAAATCAAATATTTCTTACTAATAATGAGTACCTCTAAGTCTAAAAGAAATCAGTCATGCTTTCCTATTAAATCCCAACACTAGTGTAATATCCGGTCTGTTTAACAGAAGGAGGAAGGATGACTTGTGGCTCAGAATTGCACCACACGATATTTATGAGGATGCTACAAGTTAGGATAAAGAAAGAATTTACAACTGTGCCTAAAGTATAAAAAAGAGCAGAGTAAATATTCCTTTCTTAAAACGATTTTTTCACATTATAACCTAAAAAATTTTTAAATTATATTTTGTCTCCTCCACTAGAAAACCTGATCATAAAGGGCAGGTATCATTTATCTCATTTGATTTCAATCACCGAGACCCAATAAAAATTAAGTAAATGAATCAAGCTAATACTATTAACGCAGTATTAGTAATGGAAGCAGATCCAGGAAAAAGGGATTAGAAGCAGAAACAATTCCCCTATTTACATTGGTAACTATGCAGTATCAAAACCTTCCACTGAGTCTGTTAATGAATGAATAGAGAAAAGGTAAAAATCACTGGCTACAGGATTGCCTGGGCGGTGCAGCTGGTTGAGTGTCCGACTCTTGGTTTCGGCTCAGGTCATGACCTCAAGGTCCGTCATGGTTGTTCAGATGGAGCCCTGCATTGGCTCTGTGCTCAGCAGGGAGTCTGCTTCATATTCTCTCTCCCTCTTTCTCTGGCCCTCCTGCTTGTGCACACACTGTCTCTCTCTTTCTCAAATAAATAAATCTTAAAAATAAACCACTGGCTACAAAAGTTTATAGCACATAGAACATACATATTATTTTATGGGTTTAAGTACTTTGCTAAGATAGAAGCTACCCCATTTATGTCTTAATCCTCCTTAATGTAACTGAACTTAGTAATTACTTTTGATATGTGTTTTTGAGACATGTACCTTGCTATGTGTTAAGTTCATGCCTAATGTAAAAATTCATACACCTGACCTGCAAAATAAGAAATGAAGCTCTTCCAATTTGGTAAGGTATTAAATAACTGAAAGATGCATTTCAAAAAATTGGTTGCATACTAACCTATTGGGTTTATCAAAATGGACTGTGTTTTTAGTTGATGGAGAAGAAGATGGCATTTCTTCTTTTTCTCTCCTAGGGACAGAATTTGGGAAATTCTCCTTAGGAACAGTGGAATCAACTTCATCTGATTTTGAAAGATGGGTATCTTTGTCTTTTTGCTTGTCTGAGCTATTTATAACTGGATTCTGTCCACTGTCTTCAGAGTCTTTATGATCCAAAGAAGGTTGAACAGAGTCACAAACTACTGGGATGGTGAAGTGTTCACTTTTGAGGAAGTCCATTTCACTGGAGAAAGAAAGAAATTATCAGAGAACAACTGTATTTTTAAAACTTTGGCAAGAGCATAAAGCTCATACTAGGTTTCATGCATAAAAGTATAACATATTAATAGAAAACTGTCTGGCATCTGATTAAGCTTTTCTATACTATATAAAGGTACATATACCTTCATATACCTAAAAGTATAACTACAAACTCTTACCAATGAAGCATAAAAATGGCCTTATAAACTCTGCTTTGAATCAGCATTTAACTTTCTTTTCTGTATTTGCAAAATGGGAATAATTCCATCTAACCCACAGGACCACAATAAGAATTAAATAATCAGTAGGAAATAGTTATAACATTAGTGTGAAGGAGTTATTTTATTAATACTGACACAACTATGGGAAACTAATTACATGATTACCACAATGACTTAATAACTTTTTTTGGGGAAAAAGAACATATTAAATATATAAAACAATTATAAGACTTTCTTTCAGAAGTATTAGAATATGAAAAATTATGTCTTACAACCGAAATATTATTTTATATATTTATACAATCTGTCAATTTCTTTAAAAACTGTAAGAGGTCTTTTAAGAAATGATGTTTAATACTAACCTTTCAAGTCTTCTGATTTGCTCCATCAAAGACCATTTCTCACTATTTAATAAACTAATTTTATCTTCTAATTTCTGTACTAGCAAGGAGTTCTAAAATCAAAATGGGAGAAAAACAGAAACTCAAGATATCATAGCATGCTTTTACACAATTTAAATACTTTTTGTGGACTTGACTAGTTAGTTAATGTGCTCACCTCTACAGTCTGAGGAGCTTCAAGGCTTGGAGGCAGGCTGCCTAAAACTGGTGTAAGAGCCTCTAATTCATCTTCTTCTACACCACTGGCTACATCTACAAGATCTTTCCCAGTCACTTGATGATTTCCAAAATCTCGGTAGAGTTGCAGTAAATCTGGAGGTTTTGGAATGTTTAATCCTACATCATCCCAAAGTTCAAAATCCTAAAAGGAAAATAATTATAATATTAAAAAAAACTATGAAGAAATTTTATCCTGCATTTTTGAGATTCATTTTATTTCTTATGTAAGGCTAATATCTTGAAAACCCAACATAATCATAATTTTGTTGTAATTTCAAAGTGTATAATCCAACTGGGAAAACATCATTGTTAAACTTATATTACATCTTCCACTGTCTAATATTATTCTTGTAAGTTTCCTGATATCCTAGGGAAACAGGTTTAACTGTCTCAGATGTCAAAATGTTGCACATACAATCGTGTTATTAAATCTCTCAAAAATGCAAACTCTTAACTGTCAAGATTATGTTAATTTAAGCTTGTAAAACATACTTAAATATTTGCATGAAATCATTGAACATGTCTATATCAAGAAAATCTTAGTTCATAAGTTGTACCCGTTATTTATAAGTAAACTACTTGATGGCATTAATTTTGTTCTTCCTTTATTATTCTAAGCTATATATATTTAGTGTAATCTCTAGTGGGTTAGCAAGCAATTTAATTTGCTCACCCGCCTTCTTGCTATAGCTGTTTGAATGTAATTTATATTATTAAAAATGCTTCTGACAAATTTCAGAATCCAAACAGCTGTTCTTCAATTTGTTGTATATGAAACATTCTCCTGAATTCACTCTAATACAATTTTATTACTAAAGTACAAGAAGGCATCGCACCTCAAGCACTCTATGAGCAAAGATCCTTTGAAAGGCTTTCTAAAATTCCAGAGTAATTTATCACAAGCAAATATATTGTCTTACCATTCTTTCTCTAATACATCAAATTTAGTATTAGTTTGATATCCTGTAACTTATTTATAATTTATTTAGGAAACCCTCTTTGAGAAACTATGGCATATTCATCTGAATGTTCTAAACGTGACATTCTTATTGAAGCTTTATTTGAATAATGTGAACAGTCATTATTGACGTTTAAATCTGATCAAATATAAAGCAGGTATTAAAAGTGGGGGCTTTGGAGAAATCGGACCCAATATAAAATTCATATCTGTCTCCGTTTATCAGTGTTATAAATTAATTTGAAACTTAAACAGGTCATCTGTAAAATGGGTATAATACTTACCTCTTACAGCTTTTGTAAGGATAAAATAAAATGTATATTAAGGTCTTAACACAGTGCTTGGCCTACAAGAACTAAACAAATTAAGATTTTTAAAAAAGTTATTAAGTTATTATTATACATATTATTCAAATGTCCATTTATCCATCTATATTCATGAAACATTTATTAGATATCTACTGTGTGCTTAGAAAAAGGAATAAAATATTGTTGCCACTCAGGGGCTTTCACAGTTCAAGAGTAAGGACATAAAGAAACAGACAGACTCTGAAGTATTATAGACAGTACAATTAAAGAGCTGTCAAGAATTCAGAGTAAGGAGTCAATTTCTGTCTTGAGGTAGAAGGAAAAGTTTTAGAAAGGTGATGACCTATGTACTCTCTTAGAAAAGGTTTAGGTATTTACAAGGCACATGGCAATGAAGGGATAAGGGAACTAATTATTTCAAGACAAGGGGAAGAATGAACAAAAGCACAAAACTCTGAAGGAACCAGATATGCTGAGGGGGATGAAAGCCCTTCTGTTTGGCAAGATTATAATGAACAGACAAAAGATAATAGTGGAGAGGCAGGTAGAGGATAAGCTAAAAAGAAAGTTGAGGGTGCTTATATATTTAGAATTGCTAAGGAAGGAGTTAAAGCAGTAAGTAGGAGAGATGACTGACATGAAAACAGAGAGATTTAGAAGGCGGAGATAACAGATGTAGTGGAAGCAAGACAGTGACAAAGTTGAGTGTGGCAATGGGAGCATGGCCAAAAGAATACTACACTCCATGGGCAGAGAAGTGTTTGGTAACTAGTGTTAAAGAATGTTACTATATGTATGACTTAAAAATTAAAGAAACTAGGTATAAGAGAAGATAAATACATTACAAATTAAAAAGAAAACAAATCATTGTCAAAAAAATTAGTAATTGTACCTGATCATCATTTTCATCTGAAAAGGTTATTGATGTAAGCTTGTAGTTATTCTTCAATAAAAATTCATTGACTAAGAAGTTTAGAGCTCTCTTTTCAAGAGGTTTGATTGGTTCCTAGAGGCAAAATAAAAGATAAAATACTGTAAGTTTCCTTCCTTCAATACTTGTGCTACCATTTTATGTGGAAGATACTTTTAGGTCTGTCATTCACCCACCTGAATTTCAGGACTTGATTTGTAATTTTTTCGTTCCTGTAAAGGAACTTCGTGTTCTGGTGGAAGAAATATAAATAATACTTTACTATTTTACACTTGAAAATATCTCAGCTACTTCTACATTGTCAAAGTAGAAAAAGTCTCAAAAAAGTTTTATGTACACCACCTGCAGCCTTTGTCAGGTTGGCTCGGAGGGCCTGAATGGTCTCCTTGGCTTTCCGTAGTTCAAACTCCAGGACTGGACAGGGATTTGGAATAAACACACACAGGCATCCAACCAAGAAAAGGGAAAACAAAATTAAAAAATAAAAAGCAAGGATGGGTATGAAAAAAAAATACAATTTGTATTGAAAACAGAAAGCATGCAATCTTTATGAAATTTGTGAACGCATGCAGCAGAGTTGGTTTGCAAGCAAACTGGTGAATGTTTTCCATAGTTTTAGAATTCAGGGGACTGCTGATCAAATGTTCTAGCTGTCTGACAGGGAATAAATCTATTTAAAAATAAAATCTATGGCATACTCTCATTTAGGTTAATAAAAATATTGGTAATCTGGGTACCTGTACTTCACTCACTGTAGGTAAGAAAATGCAATGGAATTTTTCAGGTAACATAATTTTAGGGGGAAAGACAAAAATTTAGATCAAGTCCAAGCAAATATACTTAAAGAAAACCTTAGTATTGAAAAATAAAAAAGTATTTTTAAATGCATTATTTAGAATAATGTTATAAATCAATATATAGAAACATCAGTGAATATATCCCTTCATTAAGATGTTGAAGAAACATGGCTTAATAAATGTTGGGATGGCTTTAAGTTTTTCTACAGAGTAATGTTATCTACAGACAAGCATAGATATGTTAAATACGTATCTTAAAAAATGTACCTATGGTTTTAGGTTTCATTTAAAGCCAAAGGGTTGAGAAACTGTTTGTTTTTTCATTTCAATTTAAGACCATCCTAAAGTAAATGTGTACAATTCTAAAAATATTGTACCTAAGGATACTAAGTAAAATTAAATAGGATTTCAAAGTTTCTGATAACTCTCCAAATAGATATCTCTTCATGTTAAGAGATACTAATTAGTGAAACTCAAAAGACTTCTCTTGTAACTGGTAAGATAAATGTGAATGCTGAAGAAACATTTTTAAAAGCTCTTTAAAATGTTTCATCACGAGCAAGATATAACTAAATGTGTCTCAACTGGGAACTTCCTTTAAAATATACAAATATTGCTCTGAAGAAAAAGCAAGTCTAGCTGTGGGGAAAAAAAGCCATTTCCGTGAAGTAATTTAGCTCTGGGAAAATTAAGTGATCTTTGTCACAACTGGATATTAAGCAAAATTATGGTATTTAAATAGTTCTGCATAAAAGCGAGCAAATTAAAAAACTTAAAGATGGCATTTTTTTCCTGATTGACTAATAAACAGAAAAAAGATGGCAAATGAGATGCTACCAGAGACAATAAAGCTATAAAAATATATGGAAAAATTAGGATTCACTCAGTTTGCGTATTTTCATTAAAAACTTAAGATGTAATTGAATCACATCTAGTACATGAAGGCCAATTATTTTGATGCACAGAACTTCACTGCAGCAACATGAAGGCACAACTAAAAGTCAGATGACATGTATGTTATTATTTCTTTTTTGGTAGTTAGCAATGCTGATCTGCAAACATTTCTGTGCAACAAAGTTAAAACATTTTCCCTAAAAGTTACTGTTCTGGAAAACAGAGTTTGTGTTTAAAGTCAGACTGCACACATTCAGTGTGTAAGTACAAAATAGGTTTACTTTTTTTTTTTTTTTTCAATTTCAAAGCTCTAGGTAATTGC
>NC_048231.1:92518370-92523161 GCF_002007445.2 Ailuropoda melanoleuca | reverse complement strand
TAACGCCGGGATCACGCCCTGAGCCGAAGGCAGATGCTTAACCGCTGTGCCACCCAGGCGCCCCTGAACATTTATATATATTACAGATATAGACATTTTTCAGGACAAATTCCTTGACAGCAGAAACTTTATCTCATGTTTCTATATCTAGTACCTAACACATAGCAGATGCTCAGAATGTCTAAAATAAATTTTAAAATGGCAATCCCAATATTTAGAATATGCATGTCCCTTATTATCTTTAAGAAAACTTGAAAATTTAAGAGGTGCACTGTACACGCACCAAGTAACACTAGATTTCTTTAATAACATACAGAAAGCTCAGTTAGGTTAAGCTCATTTTGGTTTGGTGTCTACTACTTTTAAAATCATTTTTATGTGAAAATTTACACTTCTAAATTCAGAAATGGAAAATATTTAAAATGAAAGCTTTTTAAAAATTTATTTCTTTTAAAAGAAAATGGCTATGTTGAAATAGTCTTGTATAGGAAAGACACAAATTGGCTATCCACCCAAAGGCATGTACAGATGGGTCAAAGCTATAGCCTGGTACTAAAAGATATACTGTGGGCTCTGGAATAAAAACTTATGTGTTCACATCCTAATCTCTTATCACATGGTGAGGCTTCTGGGCAAATCTGTCAATCATGTGAACCTCAGTTTTCTGATCTATAAAATAAGGATATCATGACCTATCCTTCAGGATTGTTAACAAGATAAGATAAATATATTATACAAAGCACCCCAGCACAGTGCCTGACACAGAGCAGATGCTCAATAAACATTAGTTCATTTAGAGATGTCTTCCTCTTTGAAGGAAAACTAATATAGACTTGATAAAATAACCAGATTTTTAAATTTAGGAAAAAGATGGTAAGAATGATGCTGAAAACAAACATATCTATTTGTCTTATAAACAGCTGCAGCTGAATAAAGGTTGGAGCAGACCCTACATTTACGTGTTAGGACAATGGACTCAATACCTGTGTTATCTATAATCTCCTTCTATTCCAGATAGGTACAGAAAAATTTAATAAATTTGTTCTTTCTTAGTGAGATTTACATGTGATCCAATGACAGATGACAGGATCTTTTCTGGATAATTGGTCTTTAGATAAGCTTTTAAGTTACTATCAAGGGGTAGCAAAGAGCCACAGATCTTTTTGGAAATGGGAACTGTGATTAATTGAAACTTTTTCATAAAGTTTCACCCACATATCACACATCTGATTCAATTACAGGCTATGGTAGAAGAGCATTAAAAGTCTGAAAGTAATTTTCTTGTACTAACATGTTTTCCTTCCCTTTTCCAACGAAAATGAAAAGCATTTGTTTACATATTAGCACTGTGTAATGATCAAAAATTACTTTATCTCCCCAAACCTAGAGACAGAGTATAATCTTTAGATTAAAAATACAAAGTCAAAACCACCACGTATTTATAACATTTCATTTTTAAGTATGCTTGGTTATAATATTTTGCTTTTACATCAATAATGCTTCCCCTAATTAGGAACACTAAAATACTTAAATAACAAGAATAATGAACCTCTTAAATCTGACTAATCTAAAATTTAGGTTTTCAAATGGAAATTAAAGGAAAGAAAATAATTATGTGATCTATTTTTGGGTAGGACTTACTTTCTAATTATATAACCATTTGAACAGTAATAAAACATACAAAACCAGATACATTCAGTTAGTCTCCTTAATAAACTACCATGTATTTAGTATTTAACATATAGCATAAAATATCTAATATTTAACATATAAAACATAATTATATAACATGAGACTTAACAAATAATAAATAGGATAAATTAGTCCTAAAATTATTCAAATAATTTCCATTTAATTTGTTAAATTTTAGATAAAACTGATGTGATTTACTGTTTTGATACAAGCCAACAAATAATACTTATGATTAAAAATCATGATTTGATATAGGGAGCCAGATTAAACTCTTCCAATGATTTCCCCATTCAACTGATATTACTATTATTTACACTGTTGAATCCTCTCTTAGCTTCTGCTGAAATGAAAACTGTTACATCATTTTTTTCTAACTCATACAATATTGTCTGAGATTTAAAATTATTAAATATTTCTATTCTTAAGCAATGGATTAAAATCATATATTGAAATGTCATTTTTAATCAGGTTAAACCTCATCCTTCCTGCTATGACATACTATATGGCACAGCTGTGGGCTCTGTTGCTGGGGTATCTGCATTTGAATTTGAATTCTAGCCTTGCCACTAAAGTCTTAAATAAACCCTCT
This sequence comes from Ailuropoda melanoleuca, assembly GCF_002007445.2. Classification (NCBI taxonomy): domain Eukaryota; kingdom Metazoa; phylum Chordata; class Mammalia; order Carnivora; family Ursidae; genus Ailuropoda; species Ailuropoda melanoleuca. The sequence continues at coordinate 92,520,880 of NC_048231.1, read as the reverse complement.
GAGTGTCTCAGTCTCCTGGGGTGGAGACTCTGTAAGTCAATGAGTTAATACACATCTACAATGGTGATTAGAATAGAGCAAGTGCTACATAAAAATTAGTATTCACTTTTATCCATAATGACCTTGACAGGTAAACATTTGGTAGACTGTAACAAACTTGTCCCAGTAAATGAAAGAAAAAATCAACAGACTTGGTCGAGAAAGTAATCCACATTATGGGTATTCCCTGATATCATATTGCCCCCACGGGCCCCATCTGTCCCATGTGGCATCCTTCCTGCTCCAGGAGTGCCCACCACTCTGATGGAGATCAAACTATCTAACTCATTGTCTGCTTTCCCCATCTAAGAGCCAATGTCCTATGAATATTATAATTCCTGCAAAGGACTCAAGAACATCTTCAATTACAGATAGCCACAGCTTTGAAGCACCTGACAGGTACCAAACATTTGACACTAAAGGAGCCAGGGCTACTACGCTGATAATTTCCAGGGTGGACTGGACCAGAATCTATCTGGCTTCAGTAGATGTGGGCAGAACAGGTGGGAAAGTGGAGAGGGGAGGTGAGGGGAAGGAGATTGGTATGAGTAACCAAGCATTTAAAAAGAATGTTGGTCTTCCTACTGGAATAAGCAAGGTCCTAGAGGCCCCTGCTGTCCCAAGTATTAACCCTTTATTTTCTGGCTTATTGGAAAGTCAAGGGAAATTTTTGAAGAGATGCTGTGACGGCTAGGGAGCACCCAGAGGTCTCAAGACAAAGGTTTATTCACCAGCCAGCACAGAAGTATTTCAACCAATTTTTACAACCAGTAGTGTTGTGTTGATATACAACACCAAAATATCAGCCCTGGTTTGGAAGATCAAAGGAATGAGGAAGACAAGGTCCAACTAATTTTGTACTAAACTATGGCTAACTTGAACCTGCTTTACACCATTTAGAGAACTACATGGTTGTAAACTGTTGGTCACAAGCAGAACTCAGCAAATTTTAGCTATGCATAACCAGAACCTCACAGCACAACTGGAAGAGGAAGTTGACGGTTCAGATGTTCCCTGTAGCCAAAAAATTAGTAACATAACTCTGTGTAGTAACTACATAATTATATTCACATACCAAATCATGAAGGAAGAGAATTCCTCAAGTCATTTTATTATTTCTTGAATGTCAAAGAATCCAAATCTGTCTTTACAGTGTACTCACCTGCCACTCTCTCATCTGTCTCCCTGTTACCGTCATCTGAATATCTTGCAAAGTCTAAAGAATCAAGAGTACTGATGCTCCCAGCTCGATCTGTAATAAATAATGAGAAAAAAAAAAGAAACTTATTTTTAATTGTCAAGATAAAACACTGGAAATCATTTACCTATGATTCTAAATTCTACTAAAACAATAAACTTAAGACAAAAATGCTCACACCAACTAAGCTACTTTAAAACAACTCAAGTTTCCCTGCCCAAATCTCTGGCTAACTCCTGAACAATGAAACCACACACACAGGGCAGACTGCAACCAGTCCAGCTGAAGAGGAAAACACCCAAAACAAACAAAGACAACCTGAAATGAAATTTGAGCTACTACATGACAGTTTGCAAACTGAATTCAAGAAAATAATTTTTTATGAAAAAACACAACACTGTTTGAAAAAATAAACAGACTCCTGTCTCCACAGCATAACATATATTTGCACACCAAACAGTCCAAAACTACTTGATACACAAGAACCAGTAAAATGCGACCCCATCTCAAGACTAAACACAATCAAGAGGGACCAACTTGAAGATAATCTAGATGCTGAAATTAGAAGACCAAGTTTTTAAAATTACTAAAACTATGCTTAGTAGACTAAGATTTTAATATTACTAAAATTATGCTCAGTGAAGTAAAGGAATATGTGCACACAATGAAAGAAAGGAAGAAATCTTAGAAGAAAAATAGAGTCTATGAAAATACCAATGGAAACTCTAAAAGAGAAAATTTTCTGAAATTTAAAATTCTCTAAACAGTTTAATAACAAAATGGAAATAACTGAGGAAGGAATCAGTGACTTTCAAGATAGATTACTAGAAATTATCCAAACTCAAGAACAGAGAGAAAAAAAGATTGAAAAAAAAATCACCAAAGCCTCAGGGACCCATGGGACAACAGCAAAGAATCTGACACACGTGAAATTGTAGTCAACAATAGGTAAGACAAGAGATGGGCCAGATACAAATTTAAGAAGCTCAGAGAACACCAATGAAGATAAAGAGAACAGAAAGTTAGGCACATAATCAAATTGCTGAAAACCAAAAACGAAAAGAAAATATTAAAAGCAGCCAGAGGGGGGCGCCTGGGTGGCTCAGTTGGTTAAGCATCTGCCTTCAGCTCAGGTCATGATCCAGGGACTCCGGGATCAAGCCCTGCATCAGGCTCCCTGCTCAGTGGAGAGCCTGCTTCTCCCTCTGCCTGCTGCTCCCGCTCCGTGTGTGTGTGTGTGTGTGTGTGTGTGTGTGTGTGTGTGTGTGTGCGC
>NC_048231.1:92513973-92518270 GCF_002007445.2 Ailuropoda melanoleuca | reverse complement strand
TTTAAAGATTTTATTTATTTATTTGACAGAGAGAGACACAGCCAGCGAGAGAGGGAACACAAGCAGGGGGCGTGGGAAAGGAAGAAGCAGGCTCCCAGCAGAGAAGCCCAATGTAGGGCTCGACCCCAGGACTCTGGCATCATGCCCTGAGCAGAAGGCAGATGCTTAACCACTGAGCCACCCAGGCGCCCCAATAGCTTTTAAAATCAAGTAAGAACAAGGATGGAAGAAGAGATTAAAAGCACATGAACCAGTTGTAAGGTTAAAACTGATGGTCCAGAGGTTGAGCTAAAGGCCTTAAATAAGGCAGCACACAAGCACAGAACTGATAGACGGTCAGAAATAACATAGAAAATGTGATGACACTACTTTGAGTGAGCAATCTTATGTACCTACAACAGGAAAAACTGGTTGCAAAAACAAATGAACAACATTTCTAATTGCTGGGAATTTTTGAAATACTGGGTGGGAAATCTGGAAGAAAGCTACACCCATGATTGCAACTGTGGTCTCCTCCTCCTTGAGGCTTTAGTTAGTCACGCTCCATGACTACACCAGAAACTTAGATGTAACCATGCAGCAAAACTTCAAGACTGAAAAAGAGAGTACAAACAAATTCAGCCTTGTAAGATTATTTCATTGAGAAGAACAATGAGTGACTATATTTGGCTCTAATTTGAGGCTCAGTTGATCCTGGTCTATGGCCCAGATACCCTACAATCACATGTAGGACATTCATGTCCTGATTTAGATTAAGTGCTGTGTAACATGTACATCTTGATGAAATTAAATGATGTTTTAGGCAGATTATTCGCCTCTGCCTTAGTGTGGTACTACAGTTTGTCACTTTGACTGCTTTTTTAAATGGTCAGTTTTAGACTACCTGACCTGCCTTCTGCATTAAGGAGAGTGGCCGATCATACACTAAAATGACCTAAGAATTCTTGCTGAGCTATTTTAAAGTTGACATAAAACAGTAGTTGTGGTGTAATGGAAAGAATGCAGACTTAGAAGTTAGTGATCTGGGCTGGAATCTTAGTTCTGCCACTGAAGACATAATTTGTGGTAAAATATAAAAGGACATACAAAGAAGGGTAAGCCCCTGTGCTTACCTCCAAATCAGCAATCCTCCTCTGTGGCATCATTGTTTAGACTCTTCTGTATGTATCCTTTAAATTATGCTAGGCATATGCAAATTTCTCCCTTTTTGTACATAAACAGAAACATATACATACTGGCTGCAACCTAAATTATTCAATTTATAATATAACTTGATCATTCCACATCAGCACAGACAAACCACTCTGTTTTAATTAACCAATCCCTTACTGTTGGATGTTTAGGTTGTTTTCAATCTTTTTATTTTTTTTCAAGATTTATTCATTTATTTATTTAAAAGGGAGAGAGAGCAGGCAAATGAGCACGGGGAGGGTAGAGAGAGGGAAGCAGACTCCCCGCTGAGCAGGAAACCCCCCCCCAACGTGGGGCTTAATCCAAGAACCCTGAGATCATAACCTGAGTCAAAATCAAGAGTGGAATGCTTAACTGACTGAGCCACCCAGGGGTCCTTAGGTTGTTTTCAATCTTCATTACCTTCACTTATAAACGATATTTTAAAAATCTTGGTTCAATTGTTTTAATGCAAACAAGCATGTATGTCTATAATAAATTACAGAAATGGAACTGGTCATGATCTCAGGGTTGCAAGACTGAGACCCCCTTGGGCTCCGAGTTGGGTGTGGAGCCTGCTTAAGATTCTCTCTCTCTTTTCCTCTCCCTCTGCCCCTTCCCTGCTGCTTTGCACGTGCCTGCATGCTCTCTCTCTAAAAAATAAATAAAAATATTCTTTATTAATCTTTGTATTTGTAAGATATATAGTTTGCAAGCAAAAATGATTTTCTACAGTTATTTTTTTTACAAATTTAATTAATACATGATATTCAATATAAGGTAACAAAAAAGGTAGACAAATTTCAGACACATATGAAGAAATAACTTATTATTCATAATAAAATAAAACTAAAGCAAATCTCCCAAAATCAAAGGGGCATTGTGTTCAAAATATGGGCAAATAGCAAAACACTATTTACTTAAATATTAACAAATATATTTTTAGTATAAATAATATAGAAACCATAATTTATCATCAAATCTCACAGTACTTATAGGTCCAAGCCAGTAAAAACAATAGGCTGTTAACATATAAGACCTTTCTCACTTGATATTTGTTTTTTGTTTATTTTAGATTTATTTATTTACCTTATAAAAAGAGAGAGAGCGAGCGAGCCGAGGTGGAGAAGGGCAGAGGGAGAGGGAGAAACTTTAGTAGACTCCATGCTCAGAATGGAGCCCCATGCAGTACTCCATCTCAGGACCCTGAGATCATGACCTGAGCAGAAACCAAGAGTCTGATGCTTAATTGACTGCGCCACCCCTCAACTGATCAGTTGAGGTGCCCCTCAACTGATATTTGTAATTTAAATATAAAACTGTATTTTTAGACCAAGATAAATGTTTTTCATCATAAGACCATGGGGGAGAGGGGCATAGTTAAAAGCCATAAAAAAATTAACCAAATTAACCAAACTTAGTTTTTGACCTAAAAATACTAAACAAAATGAAAATTACAAAAATTCTAAAAAGTTTTTCTCAATGAAGTTTTTTAAAAAAACAAACAAGCATACATTCTGAAGATCACTAACTTTTCTTTTGACAAACAGAAAGTGTAATTTTAGTTTTTGACAGAAATAAGGTCTGTTTTCCCTGATTAATAGCCCTATCTTGCTTCCTCTCAGCCAAAATACCACAATGGCTTGAAACATTATACTGCATTTTACAAAGTACCCAAATGGAATCACTTTATTTAGTGAAGAGCCAGACAATGGGAAGCACATCCCCAGATGTTTTAAATAACGCAAAATATGAAATGAATATTATCTTTTCTTTACCCTCACTTCCTTTTCCTCACTCATGATAAAGAGTCTAAATAGGGCCAAATAATAAAGTTACTATTTATTCAAAATTTCACTTTCTCCACAAGGGCCATTTCATTACAATAGACAATTTTTCTATATCTGAATGCTTATGCTACTGTCTGTATCACAGAAAACTATTCTATAATTCTTTCATGTGTTGGTCTTGTCTCTTCGCCAAGAACGTAAGCTCAAGGACCTGCATTAAACATCTTTTGGATTCCTACAATACTGATTACACAACTTAATATATTGATGAACATAAAATATTGAATACCTACTATCTTCAAGTCACCATGCTAGCCAGTGATGATATCTGATTAAATTTTTATCAGCATTATTAATTTTGAAACTACTAGACATAGGCAAGAAAAATGACAGTTATGCAACAGATACATTTGGGAATGTACAGGGTCCAGACAATAGTAGAAAGTCTCATTCAGCTAAAAGCAGTGAACCCAAAAATTTTAGAAATATTTTATTGGTATTTTCTGTCTTAGAAGCCAGAGGAAGCACTAAACCCAATTTCAACCTAACAAGGAAGGAACTACTTTGTAAAGTGGAAGAGATGGGAGCGCTGGAAGATTGTAAATCTTGACATGTTAGCACTGGTGATACTGAAAAAGGAACACAGCACAATGAGATATGTACTCTTTATGATTTCTGAGAAATGACAGGTAGGATCATGAAACAGAAAATTTTAGAAAGAAGGAAAATGACTCAAGGAGGCTGTAGGCTCACAAGTGAAATTATCACAATCATTCATAAATGACTGCCTCTTGACAAGCTACCTTATAAAAACCTGAAGACATGGTAAAGACAGGATAAAAAAAAATCCATCATTCAGTTACTTGTCTTTCCCATTTGATCACCTACTGTCTGTGCTATAAAAAAAGTTGGACTCATCTATGAAATTACAGTCCAAATTTGATGAGTGCCCTGACTTCAAGTGGAATCAGCATTACTCTGGCAAAGATAGCACAATCTGTTCAGTGTTTATCAATGATATTGCCACAATTTTTATCTTGCAATCTGATTGAAAAGCAAAACAATTACTTAATGGAAGTTTATTATGGACCAACTGGCAAAAATACAGAGGGAAACAAAACATATACATATAATGTGTGCGCCTAAAAGATATAACTAGTTCAACAAGTAGATTTAGTAAAAATCTTGCAATGATGCTACAATTCATCTAACATTGAAACTTCCTTAGAGCATTGGCTAGAAGTAAATTTTCTAGTTAATAGAAATCTTTGGGGGGCGCCTGGGTGGCACAGCGGTTAAGCATCTGCCTTCGGCTCAGGGCGTGATCCCGGCGTTAT
>NC_048231.1:92508877-92513873 GCF_002007445.2 Ailuropoda melanoleuca | reverse complement strand
AAAAAAAAAAAAAAAAAAAAAAAAAAAAAAAAAAAAAAAAAAAAAAATCCTCAAACTTAAGTAATGTTAAATTCCAAGAATATCAATGGTGGTCATATAGGTGACCAAGAACACCATGAATTATATTTTCTATGTTATATAGGATTTGATTTGACTGAACCCTGACTCATTTTAGGACTCACTTAATCATTTGTTTTTTGATCCTGTGTTAGTTTTTATGAGCTTAGTATACACTTAAATTTATTATAAATAGTTTGTGGTGTTAATTGGGTATTATACCTGAACTTTCTCTTTTTGTGTGAGTGCTTTTTATCATGTATTTTATTTCAGTATTACCTCCCTATTAAATAATGTTTATTGTTGCCACCATAAATGAAAGTTAAGTTGTAAATTATGTAATATTTTAAAATATATGTTCAATCTATATGTAGTCATCAAAATACGTGAAATATGTATATGTATAATTGCATTAAGGTTTACCCAGATTTAATTTTGTTTCCTCTTTCAGTTTGTCTTGAAGATTAATTAGTTACACTGGCTATGCTGCTCTTCTTTATTTTGGGATTGCTTGTACATTTTGTGTTCTTCGGCTCCATCTTTGATATTTATTTTACGTCTCCTTTGGTTCATGGAATGACTCCTCAGTTTACACCATTGCCTCCTCCAGCAAAAAGATTAGTACTGTTTGTTGCTGATGGCCTGCGGGCAGATACACTTTATGAATTAGATGAAAATGGAAATTCTAGAGCGCCATTTATTAGGTAAGCCTGTCAACCAATACAAAGACCTCTTTGGAAAATGTTACCTTGACACCGTTTTATCTAGAAGTAATGATGAGAAAGAGAATAGGGCACATATACATCTGCCTTTGTTTCATGAATTACAAATTTATTTTCTCCCAGGAGTTAGGTATGACCTTAGCTGCTTGGGCTAACTAGTCCTAATTTCCCAAACCTGGCTTACAACTCACAATATTATCTTTTTCTTATAAAATAAACTTGTTACATTTTTAAAATAATGAATTTTAATATTAATATTAAGCATCAATATTAATGAATTGCTAATTAAAGTGCTATTTAACTAGAAAATATAGAGTTCAACTGAAAATACACCTATTATAAAATATATAAAGCCCTTCCAAGTTTATATCACTATTAATTGTGATTTTATATTTTATGAAGTGGCTTTGAAAAGAAATGTTTAATTTTTTAAACTTATGGGGCTCCTACAAATAATTGTTATTTTTCTGATTAATGGCAATTCCCTCAAAAGCCCTTCCTAATGCTGTTATAGAGAGATTAAAACTCAAATTCAAGTGGAAATTTATCTAAAATATTCCATCTTCTCCTGTTCTCACCTGCCATCATTACTTTTGTGTCTTTACTGTGTTTTTGTTTTCTTTATAGTACTTAGCATGTGCAGGTTTTGTGCAGGTTGGGCCTTTGTTTTGTATACTACTTTATTTCCAGTTCTTAGAACATAGTAGACAATTAAATATTTGTTGACTGCTAGAAGAGTGAATGAACTTGGATTTCTGTTGAATTTCCAGAAATTTATGGTGGCTCAAAGAAATGCATACCATATTAAAGGATAAAAGTAATAAAGTGAGCAACTCAGGGCAGCAGGAAAATAGGAATAGGAAAATAATATCAAACCAGAGTTAAGTTCAGTTCACAAAAATGTATCACATAAATTTCTACAAATAATTTAAAATTTGGGTGATATATTTGGATGAATTTCTTGGTTGTCAGAGGAGAGAAATATAGTTTATTGCAAATTAATAAGATAAAAGCATACCAGTTATTAGTGAAAAGGTGAGCTTTTTTCCTTTGGTTGGTGGGTAGCAGACCAAGAGCTCGCATAGTTGATAGCCTTATGCTGTATGCCATCATGTGTTTACAATTTCAGGAATCTTCTCGTTTCTTTTAAACCTGTTTGTGAAAGGTTTTATTTGTTCCTCACTTTGATTTTTAAAAAATATGATTTGAACTGATGAAAATGTTTTTAAACAGAGATAGCCAAATTTCTTTACTTCTTTGTGTTGAAGTTGTTTTCATTAAATAACTGAAGAAGTTGAAAAATATTTCTCCCTTAACAACTGGTTCAATGGTTTTCAAACTTTTACTATTATACATGTATTTTACTAAAACTGGTTTTAGTATGAGTAAGTTAGTAATGAAGAGTATCTAAACCAGTAGTACAGTCACTGTTTTGGGCTTCAAGCATTCATCTTGGAAACTGTTTCTAATGCAGTGTCTTATAGCTTGTTGCTTTGCTGCTCTTTCACCTGCCGTGGGATTGCTAGTCCTTTGCTTTCATTGCCATACAATTTAAAGAATGTTGATACATTTTAGCAAAAGAAACCTTTGCCTGTTTTAATCTCAAATTTAGGAGTATAATTTTAACTTCTAAGTAGGAGTCTAGCCATTTCCCCTACCTTTAACTTTTTATTTTGAGAATTTTTCAACACAGAGAAATTGAAAGGATTATATGATGAACATCTGTATACCCTTATCCTAGTTTCAGCGATTTTTAATGGTTTTCATATTTGCATTGTCCCTCTCAATACACACACACACTTAGACACACACACACACACATTTTTAATTATTTTTTTCTGAATAATTTGAAGGCAAGATCTCATGGCACTTCACCACTAAACACTTAAGCGTGTATCACCTAAAAACAAGGACTTTCTCCTGCATAACTGCAATACCACATCACACCTAATGAAATTTAACATTTATAGGACATTATTGTGTGTGTCAGTTATTTCTCATGTAACAAACCATCTGACTACTTTGTGGCTTCATACAACAATCGTGTATTTTGTCTCATAGTTCTGTGTAGTGGTCAGGTGGTTCTTTGTCTTGCCTAAGCTCATTTTATGTTGCTGAATCCAGCTAGGCAGAGGACTAGAACTGGGCTCAGCTGGGATCAGAAAGATTCCTCTTCTTGTTAAATTTTGACTCACTTTTTGATTTTGATTCTTACTTTAATAATCTTATTTTTCTGAAGCTCTAACAGGATCTAATCAAAGTCTGTATTAACTATTGATCTATAATATCTTTTAGGAATATCATAATGCACGAAGGCAGCTGGGGGATATCTCATACACGTGTGCCAACTGAATCTCGGCCAGGTCACGTAGCCCTGATAGCTGGGTTTTATGAAGATGTCAGTGCAGTTGCTAAAGGTATTATTTATATGGATGACTTTATTATATGAAAAATTTATTGCATATATATTGCTTCTTTAACACTGAATCATGACACAAAGAGAAGTGTTTTTTGACACATTTTTGGCAAGTATTTTAGCGTGCCTTACTCATAAACACACACTGGTGTTGATTCAAGAATTAAGCTTTGGTCTTTTATTATTCTGTGCTACTGAAACAATCTGGATGGATCCATGGTTTTCCTAGATGTTAACTCTGAAAAGTTCAAAAGTGATTCTGCATTTTAGTAAGAAGTAAATTATCTATTGTAAGCTTTTAAAAAAAATGGTATAATTCATGTAACATAAAATCTATTACTAATTTTGCATTTGTTCTCATTATTCTCATTGTTACTATTTGAAGAATACTTCTTTAGGGGTTATACTAATACTTCACCATGTATATGTTACTATTGTTACTATTTGCTTCTTTTTTCAATGACCTGAAGGATGGAAGGAAAATCCTGTGGGATTTGATTCTCTTATTAATGAAAGCAAGTACACATGGAGCTGGGGAAGCCCAGATATCTTGACTATGTTTGCCAAAGGTAAGAGTCATTGATTATATTTTCCTCAGATAGTATAGGTAATAAATCAATATGGTAATTTTTGTATATTACTGTATTTTATTGATTTTTGGGATACTTGTTTTTACATATTTAACATCTCTGACATAGGAATGTATATTACAATGGATAGACATGTCCATTTGATTTTTTCTTTTGTACTTGAAATATTGGCACATGATACAGTTGTTATTATCTTGGATTCAATGAAGTGGTATATGGCTCTAACATTTAGCTGCTTTATAATCTTGGGCAAGTTATATAACTTCTCTGAACTTCAATTTGTCTTTTGTAAAATGTGATGATAATAATAATTTCTATCTCATAGGTTTGTGTTTCGGTAAATTAGATAATTCCTGTGGAATATTTAGCAATGTGCTTATCATGTAATTTTTCATTATGATGATGATGTTGATGTCTGGCTATTTTACTTTGATAATTTATTAAGTTTGTGGTTATTCACTTAAAGATTTAAATGCTGTAACTTATAATTCCTATTTTCATATAATCAAGATCATGCCATTTGGATTTGTTCTGTTTTTTTCTGTGCATTGATTAGAAAATTCATTGATACTATTTTTCTGAAATTATTGGATTCCATTTGAACTTTGTGTCATTAAATGCTTTTCAATGAGAGCAGAATGGTCATTACACTTAATGTAAAGGTTTTGTAACATTATACTTAGCCATAGGTGTAATCTTAATAATTGGCATTATTGAATATTATTGTATGTCCTGAATGCAAAGAATTTTACATATGATATTCATAGAATATCATTCAGAATTTTACATATGATGTTCATAGAACATAATTATGTAGGGCAAGGTAAAAAACCTCAAACTCTTTGCCATTTATATATATACTCCTTTCTTTGGAAAGCAGTTTAGCTTTTGGGGGGACTGGTGGTGGTGAGGGTGGATTACATTGCTATGATTCACCAAGCTTACCTTCCTACTTCTGGCTATTGCTGATAGGACAAGACCAACACCTGATTCAAAAATAATCCAATAGGAATGTTCCATTTATGGTAACCAACAAACTCACTCAGATCTGTACTTAGGATGTGGGAAGTGGAATGGCTGAGCAGTGGTAGTGTCATTGGAACTTCATTGCTATTATAAGAGATTGTTACTACTTTGTTCTTTCTCTTCCTCATGACCTGTAAGAGCCTATCTCAGCAATTCACTAAGTTGATTAGATTCTTTTTTTTTTT
>NC_048231.1:92500290-92508777 GCF_002007445.2 Ailuropoda melanoleuca | reverse complement strand
CACAACGCCGGGATCACGCCCTGAGCTGAAGGCAGACGCTTAACCGCTGTGCCACCCAGGCGCCCCAAGATCCCCTTTCTATAACCTTTTTTTGGCCTACTTATAACCCAGAAAATAGCTCACTCATTATTCAAATGTTGATGTCTGAACCGACAATAAGGACTTTGTGTTGGTAGGTCCTGAGGACAAATTTAAACAAAATAAGATAATTTAATTTTATAGTTATATATAAATGTAATTAAATGTTTTCATCAGAATTATTTTTTAAATAAAACAAATGAACTAAATTTCTTTAACTGATTTGTTACATATAGGAATTCTTTCATGCTGCCGGAAACAACCAATCTTTGTTTTCTAAAGTAAATGAAGAAAAAATAGTTTTTTTCTTACATTTATTAGGAATAGATACAAATGGACATGCTCACCGACCAACATCGAGGTAATTTTAATGTTGTGTTTAATTTCATGTTTTTGAGGGACTAAGCTATTCTGTTTGAACTTTTAAAGTATTATAATTTTTTTGTAATTATCACATTACTTATATTCCATATTCTTCATTTATCAAGGCAGAGAAAAAAGTATATATTTTAGAAATAGTTAAGGAAATCTTGGGGAAAAAAGCATTTATATGGTGTTAATATTTATATCACAAAAAGATGTAATTAACTATTCCTTATGTGTTCCATTTAATCAGTTTTGTATCTAGCAAACATATAAAGTTTTGTATACCATATTTCAGTAACACTCCTTATATAGAACAGCAAATATTTTTCTCAGTTTTGCACACCATAAGAGGAAGAATCCATGTTATACTTCTGATATTATTTAGAATTTGGTTTAGATAACTATAAAGCCTATCGATTAGCTGTCAGTAATGAATACCTCATGCTCCCCTTCGTGAACATGACGGACTGTTTAAAGTGTTCATACCAAACCAGTCCGTTCAACTGAATGGAATGCTTCAATATAATTTGTTTAGAACATCATATTAGTGTTTTATATCACAAACACTAAGGATGGAAACATTTTATACTTGAAACAGTGATACTTGCCTATTAATACAGGAGCAATATAGTTTGCGTTATGAGAGACATGAACTTGAAAGTCATAATTAATGCATTTGAGATGTAAAAAGCATTTGTTAAAATATATTTGCTAGTATATGAGAGTATTCTCCTTTTAAACTATTCCTGAAAACTATTTCATATTCTTTTGCTTCTTTAAAAGGAGATAATATTATTTTTAACAACCTAAAGAGCTCTGATTTTAAAATATTAATGGTAAAATCTAGAGGTATTGTAGGAGGGACGCCTGGGTGGCTCATTTGGTTAAGCGTCTGCCTTCGGCTCAGGTCGTGATCCCGGCATCCTGGGATTGAGTCCCACCTTGGGCTCCCTGCTCAGCAGGGAGTCTGCTTCTCCCTCTGCCTGCCGCTCCCCCTGCTTGTGCACTCTCTCTCTCTGTCTCTCCCTCTCTGACAAATAAATGAATAAAGTCTTAAAAAAAAAAAGTATTTTAGGAGTGATATACTATATGTTGGCTAATTGAATTTAAATAAATATTTAAAGATTTTATTTACTTATTTGACAGAGAGATAGAGCACACGTAGGCAGAGTGGCAGGCAGAGGGAGAGGGAGAAGCAGGCTCTCTGCTGAGCAGGGAACCTGACGTGGGGCTAGATCCCAGGACCCTGGGATCATGACCTGAGCTGAAGGCAGATGCCCAACTGACTGAGCCACCCAGGAGCCCCCCCCCCCAATTTTTTTTTTAAAGATTTTATTTATTTATTGGACAGAGAGAGGGACAGCCAGCAAGAGAGGTAACACAAGCAGGGAGAGTGGGAGAAGAAGAAGCAGGCTCCCAGGAGAGCAGGGAGCCTGATGCGGGTCTCGATCCCAGGACCCTGGGATCACGCCCTGGGCCGAAGGCAGGCGCTTAACGACTGAGCCACCCAGGCACCCCAAAAACTTTTTAAAAAATAAAAGTTTTTTAGGAGTTACCAACTTTAGATGTAATTAGCTCATGTTGAAGAAATTTGAGTTTTCCAAATTATTGTAATTTAATTTGTTCTTCTGTTTCTTTTTAAACAGGGAATATAAGGACAACGTTAAAGTAGTTGATGACGGAATAAAAGAAATTGTATCCATGCTTGAACATTTTTATGGAAATGATGGGAAAACAGCATTTATCTTTACCTCTGACCATGGGATGACAGACTGGGGTTAGTCTGTCTTTAAGTGGCATGTACTTTTTGATTAAAGTAGTGGTAAATGTAGCTTGCAGATATCTTGTAATGTTGAAGAGGATTAGATGTCATACTATATACAAAGTGCCTAGCATACAATTGCTTAATGTGTTAATGTAAAAAAAACCTGATCTTATGTAAAGAATCTTTCTTCTAGCTATAAAAGGAATATATTCTCATTTAAAATGAGAAATTAGAGAAAAGTGTGGAGAAGAAAACAAAAAGTATCCTATTATTTACCTTCCTAGAGTTAACTGTAAATGATGGCAAACAGGGTAAGGTTAAGGAGGTATCACCAGGGACCCTAGGACTCCTGGAAGTCTCCCCTAGATGAGCTTGTCCTCCCTGTGAGATTCCCAAGGCAAACACAGTGTGTGCACAGAGAATACGATAAAGCAAAGATGAGTCTTGGGTCCCCAAATCACAGTATAGAATTCTGAAGAGCTGGTTCCACTCTATAAAGGCCTTTTGCCTACACTAGCCGGAGTGGCCTGGAAGAAACTCATCAAAAAGACATTGCTGTCCTCTCCAGAACAGATCTGGCCCTGACTGCCTGCTTGCCCCACACGGAGCTATTCTAGTGGCATCTCCTCCAAGTCTTATCGTTAATATTTTTCTTCTTCTTTCAACCACTCAGTCAACAGATGTTCTTTTTGTTTTGTTTTTGCCTGTATGTTGCTCATGCTCTGACTTGCTTTGGGAATATTTTAAAACTAACTAATGCAGAGTTGTAAGCAATTGGGAGCGTGGTATTTAGAAGTAGAATTACATATGGATCAACTCTTTAAAATTAAGTATTTAAAAAAATATTTAGGTATAAGTTAATTCTTACATACTTGTCTTATTACTCTTGGTGTCTTATGTGTAGGTTTCCATGGGGCTGGTCATCCTTCAGAGACTTTAACTCCTTTTGTCACTTGGGGAGCTGGAATCAAGTATCCCCAAAAAGTATCAGCTCAGAAATTTGATGATGCATTTTTGAAAGGTATAAACATTTATCTTTATTGTTTTTATAAATACAACATTTTAAAATAAAACCAAAGTTTAAAAGATTACTTTTCAAGTTATAGTTTTCATTTTGATATTTGTATCATTATGATTTTTATGTATTACTTTTGTATATATTTGGTTTAAACTATTCAGATTGAAATATACAGTCTTAGGGGCACCTGGATGGCTCAGTCAATTAAGTGTCCAACTCTTATTTTGGTTCTGGTCATGATCTCAGGGTCATGAGATCAAGCCCCGTGTCAGTCTTTTGTGCTGAGCATGGAACCTGCTTAAGATTCTCTCTCTTCCTTCCACCCTCCCCTCCCTGCTCACACATGCCTTCACACACACGTGCTCGCTTTCTTTCTCTCTCTCAAAAAAAAAAGAAAAAAAGAAAAAAGAAAAGAGATATATAGTCTTAGTTATCTGCCTTATGAAGGTACAAGTATAAATTATCCTATTTTTTTTTCCCACAAGCCTTTTTATTGCTGGGATTTGTATTAAACTCTTGAGTCAAATCTTACCTGCAAAGACTATCACTCAGATAAATCACACATATGTCACAAATTGACATTTCACAACTGGACTGGTTTTGCCCTGTCTCTAGTACTTTTGAATGCTGTCTGTGGTACTCAAGCCTCCCTTCCTTCCTAACCTATGAGGAAAAGGAATTCCTTTTTCCTGGAACTTTGCTTATTTTGTAAGGTAAGGTTTTTTTCAGAGTTCCAAAATTTTTATTAATTGGACAAAACAGATTCCTTTCAAATGCCTTACTCCAGATTAGTTGTATAAAACTCATCCAAAACACTTGTTAAAAATACAGATTAAAAAACAAACAGATTTTCAGACCTTGTCACTATATTTTAATTCTGTGAGTCTGGGTGAGGCCTAGAAATTTTCTTTTTAAAACCCTCTCCAGGGACAGCCATGTTTAGGTATTTTTATCATAGAAGAATCTTTTTGGTTTGTGTAGTAAGATTTCCTTAGACTATTTCTTTGAATTAACTTTCTTATTGAGATATAATTCTCATACCATTTTAATTTTAATTCATGTTTAAAAGTGTACAATTCAGGGTTTTTAGTATATTCACAAGACTGTATAATCACCTCTACTATCTAATTACAAATATTTCGACAGTACCCCGAAAGAAACCCCTTATGCATTAGCAGTCACACCTTATTTCTCCCTCTCCCTATCATCTGGCAAACATTACTTTCTCTCTCTCTGGATCTGCTTATTCTGGACATTTCATATAAGTGGAATTACTCACTGTCTGGTCTTTGTGTCTGGCTTCTTCCACTTGGAATAATTTTTTCAAGTTTCCTCTGTATTGTAGCACATATAAGTAGTTTTGTTAATAGCTGAATAATATTCTATTGTATGTATAGAGCATATTTTATTTATTCAGTCATCTTATAGACATTTGGGTTGTTTCCGTATTCGGCTATTATGATAGTACTGCTGTGAACATTTGTGTAAAAAGTTTTTGTGTAGACATATGTTTTCATTTCTCTTGGGTAGATACCTAGGGTGGAATAAATGGGTCACATATAACTCTGTGTTTAATTTCTTGCAGACTGCCACACTGTTTTCTAAAGCAGCTTTGCCATTTTATATTCCTATGCTCTGTGGTAAATGGATTAGATTGGGTCTAATAGAAACTAGGTTAAATAGTATGTTTGTCTTAGGAGATAAAACTTTATTTTGGCACTTGATTTCTCAGTGAATTAATGGTTTAGAATGATTTAACTTCAAAAATCATTATAGAATGCATATACTTTTTTCTTCTATGAATATTAAGAATCGCAAGTTATAGAGAAAGGGGATGTGCATTTTTTCCTCAGCAGGTGATTAGTGTGAATTTTTAGTAGCTGACTAGTAGAACCAGGAACATATTTTTAAACTCTATTAGCTTATTAAAGGAAATTTCATCAAAAAAAATATCTTAGAACCCTTTTGGTAATATATCTTAAAATCATTAAATCACGACATGGTCTCTCACCATTTGTTTTGATGGCTGTTTAATGAAATTTCTGAATTTATGTGTAGAAAAATAGAGGAATGAGTTATCTCTGAAGGCGATTTTAATAGTAACTCACTATAGTATTTTAACATTTGCGATTAGTGACAGTAGGAACATCACAGCTACAATTTTAAGTTTTTTTGCAAGCAACTGCCGGTTGAGAAAAAAGAAAGGTTTAGGTTGACTAACAGACTATCAGTTCCCTTAATTACTCCCTGGAGCAGGACTGTCATTAGTTGTAGTCATGCTGACAGCTGTTACCACTGTGCCTTTTACTTCCGTCTTCCCTTCCTTGGCCTTTTGATGTTTTGAAACAATTGTCTGCAAATGAGCATTTTGAAAGTTTAATAAATTATCACAGAAAACACCAAATATTTATTTTGAAGCTATTCTTTTAAAATTCTAGGTTTAGAAATATACAGCTGTGCCTGTTTAAGTGCCCTTTTATTCATAGTTGGCTTAGAATAGATTTTCCCAATACTTTCGTTTGACATTACGCCTTGATCTCTTAATAATGAAACTTATTTTTTTTTAAATCTTAACATCAGCTCTTGTGTCTACTTGTGTTTCAGAATGGAAATTAGAGAACTGGAAAAGGCAAGATATCCATCAGGTATTCAGTTCAATTTAATCACTTTGAAATTTAATTTTAATTCCTATAAGAAGTTTAGACCAAAAAAAATCTGAAAAGCAGTATTAATAATAATGATGATAAAGGATTTTTCAAAACATTTCAATTACCAAGGGAAATCCTGCCAGTGCGAATATTTTAACTCAACTAATCTTTCTTCTGGCAAAATAAAAAAGGCTTCAAATAAAACTGAAAGAAGACTCCCTGCAAATAACACTGGCTAATTAAAGAATTATTAACATAAATTGAAATCTGCATGCCTGTTCAGTTTCTGTGATTTCTTGTCATGGTTGCCTTGCTTAGTTGCTTTAAGCACAGAGCTAATAAATGATAAAACCCTGCTATGGCTTTTTTTCCCTGTAGTACGTGAGTTCCCATTTCTTTTTTATTAACACATATTTTATCTTTAATTCTACCCAGGATGCTTACAAATGCAATGGAAAAAAAAATGGCAAAATATAGACTACTTAGCTAGAAACCTTGGATTACAGGAAAATGCATGGCCAACCTAGTCAAGTTAGACTGGTAACATTATGTATAAATATGAAGCATGGAATTTTCATTGTTGAAGATATGCTATGTAAACAGCCATCTTCACGATTTGTAGAAGGCATGGCATTATTGGTATATGGCCTCCAAGGTGGTAGGAATATTTTACCTTCTCCAGGTCACCTCACAAGCTGGCATTTCTTATTATGGTGGATAAACCAAGGTCCAGGATCTCATTTTCAGGCCTGTGATTGCAGAAGCCTGTTCTCTGTCAGCATATTAAGAATGGTCTTTTCTCTCAGAATGGCTTCATATCACCCAAATAAATGGAAATACATAAAATTAGAATAGCAACTTAATTAATTTTGCAATAAAATCACTGTCAGAGGAATAGGAAATATCTTGAAGATCATAAAACGTGTTTTACTTATAGCCAGACTGGATTATAATTTAAAACTAAATATAGATTCAGCTATTGCTCTCTGAATGGTCCTACTTCAAATCTACATTAGATGAGAATTTCTTTACTCCTTCCTTCCACCAACATTGTTATGTATCTGTGTCTGCAGTGTGTTTAAACATTGTGTAGACATTAGCACTAAACATGTATAAGGGATATAATGATGAGTAAAAGCAGACAAAATGCCTGCCCTGGGAAGCTTACAGTTTGGGGGTGAGAGCAGAAAGTAACCAAATTATTATACAAATAAATGTAAAATTATAGCTGTGCTAATAAGTACTACAAAAGAGGACTGTGAAGCCAGGAGAGCAGAGAGTGGATGTATCTGGTAGACAGTATGGTCAACAAAGTCTTCCTGAGACATTGAGGATTGAGCTGGGACTGAAGAATGAGTAGGAGCTAGCAGGCACATGATACTCCCTCTCCCTTCCCAGGCAGAGGTTCATCATGTACACAGAGCTTGGTAAGAGGATACATGGCATATTAAAGGATCACACGGTGCAGAGCAACTGAGACTGTGGTGATGTCTGGGTAGGCAGTAGACCCTGCAGGGCTTTATGGGCCTATGGACTTAATCCTAAAGCTTGGGAAAGCCCTTGAGGTATTTGAAGCTTGGAGAGTGATATAATCTGTCTTTTTGTGAGAGAATTTCTCTGGCTGCAGCATGGAGAACAGATTAGAGGAGGCCAACAGTGGACTCGGGGGGGGGAAAGGGAGAAGGCGATTAGAGGCCATTGGAGTTTTCCAGTTTTCTGTGAGATGCTACTTCGTAAAGAGAGTCCAGATGGTAAAGAGTGAGAAGCATTGAGAGCCTGGGACCAAACTCCAACTTTAAATGGGGAACTAGAGATGGTATCTGGAAAAGAGCCACCGTGAAATTGAAGACACTCAGTGGAGTGTGGTGTTACAGAAGCGGAGAAGGGAATGGTCTACACAGTGTTGCTGAGAGGCCAAGTAATTAAAATAGCCACAACAGCATTTGTAGCCACCATTTATTGAGGGATTATTAGGTGCCAGGTACTTTATAAATTTAATCTTATTTAATTATGCCATAACTCTGTAAGGGAGAGTTTTTTTAAATAAATAAATGATAAGGAAATAAGTAAATAAATGATAAGGAAACCAAGGGAGGTTAAGTAAACTGCGCACGGTCTCAGATTGCAGGCAAGGGTTTGGAACTGGGTATTCTGACATCTAAGCACTTTATTGCCTGAAAAATTACAAGGACTAATATGAAAACAGTCAATCGGATTTAGAAAAACAGAGGATGTTAGCTCTCTAAGGGAGAGGGGTCTATGGGATGGTGAAGGGTCAGAAAGGAAGTTGGAGCAGGCTGAGCAGTGATGGGGAGTTGGGGAGGTGGAAGTAGAGCACGAACACTTCTCCAGGAAACTAGGGGGGTTGTATCTTTTTTGGACTTCACTGGCTGGCCAAACCTTCTGGTATATACTTTATCTTTAGTTAATAAATACATTTCTCCAGTTAGAGCCTTCTACTGCTATTTACTTTCTATCTAGTTAAAGCATCCTTTTCATAATACTGAAAAACTATTATATAAAGTAGTCAAGTTCTGGGGGGCCTGGGTGGCACAGCGGTTAAGCATCTGCCTTTGGCTCAGGGCGTGATCCCGGCGTTATGGGATCGAGCC
>NC_048231.1:92478170-92500190 GCF_002007445.2 Ailuropoda melanoleuca | reverse complement strand
GGGGCTCCCTGCTCAGCGGGAAGCCTGCTTCTCCCTCTCCCACTCCCTCTGCTTGTGTTCCCTCTCTCACTGCCTCTCTTTCTGTCAAATAAATAAATAAAATCTTGAAAACAAACAAACAAACAAACAAAAAAACACAATTGTCCTGCCTTTAAAACTTGGGTTTTCTGATTCTTCCATGTGACAAGTTATGTTTTCCTTCCTCCATAGGTCTCCCTTTGCAAGGAGCTGATTCATCTTGCATTGAAAGGCTTGTCCTATTATCACACTTACGACAGATTCTTCTTGGGCATCAATGTTGTTCTTGGTTTTGTGGGATGGACATCATACGCTGCTTTGTTGATCATCAAGTCTCATTCCAACCTTGCTAGAGGTGTCAGCAAAGAAGTTAAGGTATGTTAAAAAAAATACAATGGAGATTCAGATAATGGTGTAAAATCACTAGGACCGGGGAAAGAAATTGAATCAAATCAGCTGTAATGAGTTCATACAATGTGCATACGAAGTCGTACTAAGCTAATTCTTACCTTTCATTTGCTTTTGTTGTATTGGGTCTTTTTTTTTTTCTCTCAGTTATCTTTATTTCTCTGGTTGGGGAAAAGGTATATTAATAATAATGGCCCTGTAACTTAAGAGCTATAAAGATAGCTGTATAATTTAAATTCTCCTTTGGCATTAACTGTTGATTTTCTATTCCTTTTAATAATTATTTAGCATGTTATAAACATCCCGTATCTTTCGAGTACAGGTGGTCAGAAAACTACTTCAAAGCAATATATTTAACTCTATCTGATATTAAAAGTTTAGGAGCTAGAAAGTGATAAAATCACTTACTCAAAATGTCCCTTTTTAAATAATGTATGTGCTTTTCTGGAACTATTCTTACCTTCTTTCAATTTTCTGAAATTCTTAATGCAGATTCTCAGAACTTTCTATTTATCCTCATTTTAAGAATTAGTCCCTAGTTTACTGCATTTTGGATGCAAAAAAACCCCAAAAACCTTTAATAGTACTTCATATAACTGAGTAAATCTAAAAGTACATATATGGTTTTAGTACATTAAAACTCTTTATTCTTTTAAAATATATTGCTAATTATCATTTTTTAGGGAGAATATGCCATTTCCATTTTCTTTACTTCATTCTAATGATTATTACCATGTCCAAATCCTCTACAAAGTAATATATCTGGATGATATATTGTTATACTAACAGTCTGCAAATATTTCCTGTAGTAACTTTTTCCAATTTTATATTTTATTTTTCTGTAATGAGGGAAGGAAGAACAGTAGTGTTTATTCTAATTTTTTATAGTGCGTTAGTGCATCTTAAATAATTTCCCTCAAGTAATTTTCATAATTTGAATGTATGTAAAATTGATGAGAAGAGGAATAATTTTTGACATGGTAGCAAAAGAAACAGAACCAACCATGTTTTAGCAATGGCATTCTGCTGGGTACTTGGAATTTATTTTGTCATTTTAGACTCCTAACAATGCTGGAAGTAGGCATTATAATTTCATTTTAGAAAAGAGGAAGCCAGAACTGTTTTAAGTATTTTGCAAAAGGCCACTGAGCTAGGATGTGGAGGAATTGAGATTTGAATCCAGAACAGTCTTGTGCCAAACACTGCTTTTTCATGTTTACCTTGATATTCGGGTGGTTGAGAAAAGATACGAAGTCTTTAGATTAATGAATCAACACAATTTCATGGCTGATAGTTATCCTTTATTCATTCATCTGATAATGCAGTGAATGTTTGAGTGTACAGTGTAATGCTAACTGCTGCCTAGGCTGGCCAAAGAAATATAAAATCCAGATTCTGCCCTCAAGGAGCCTGGAATTAAGTAAAGTAGGTAAGAGGTGTGCACACATAATCACTTGATCAGATGTAGGTTGCTATACTACATGACATTGCAAAAGACAGCTTTAACACTTAACAACTTTAATATATGTTGTTTGACTGTGATACAAAGACTATCAGATTTTAAATAGAGGAGAGCTCACTTTAGCGAGGGTGATGATAACAGCAAAAAGTAAGTCTTGGTGGAAATTTAACAGCTATAGGAAGAGGATGAGAATTGAAGCAAATCGAATGATATAAACAGAGGCAGATTTGGGAAAATGTATTATTATGCTGGAAAATAAGTAACGCTTACTGAGCCGTACTATCCCAGGACTATCCTGGGTACGTTGCCTGTGTTATTGGATTAAGCTTAACACTACTGTAAATTTGGTGGTTGTGATTCTTGTAAATACAGGTGGGGGAATTTAGGCTCAGAGAGATACATGTTTTCTTTAAGGACACACTGGTATGAAATAACAATATTTACTGATACTTAAATTCAGGCTCTTTCTACACCATACTGCTTTCAAAATAAATAGTTCAGTTTGGGCAGAATGTGGAATGTTTGTTCAAGGGACTAATAAAAGATTATACCAACAGTATAGATTAGGCTGAAATAATCAAAGGCCTCAAATGGTGGACTATAGATTTTAAACCATTAGTGAGGAGTTGGTGCATTCATTAGAGTTAAACCAGAGTGAAAGAACCAGCGGGATCTATATATTAGGATATTTAGTGTAGGGAATTGGCTTATGTAATTGTGGGGGCTAGTTAGGCAAATCCTAAATCTGTGGGTCAGGCCCTCAGAAGGGGCAGACTGGAGCTGCAGGCAGGAGCTGAAGCCACACTGGGTTGCACTTTCTTCTATAGAGAAGCCACCTTTGTGCTCTTAAAGCTTTTCAACTGATTGAAGAGGCCCACCCCAATTACTTAGGATAATCTCCCTTATGTAAAGTCAGCTGATTATGGACTTTAATCACATCTACAAGATACATTCACAGCAACACCTAAATCAGTGTTTGAAGAACTGGGGACGGTCGCCTTGCCAAGTTGACACACAAAACTTACTGTTGCAGTTGAGGTTATCAAAAATATTTTGAATCCTTTTGTTTTGTTTGCAAAAACATTCTGATTCCTCTTCGGGTGAGTGTTTATAACCTAGTGAAGTGATGCAGTCTGAACAGCTCTGAAGGAAGAATAAAATGCCAGTGGTCCATAGCCCTAACTAAAGGGAGGTTTGGAGAGCAGTTAGGAGGTCAGATGAAGCCCAGCTGTGCATGTATTAGAACATGATGCTTGCAGTCGGGGTGTAGGGAAGCTTCACGGGGGATGTTGTTGCCAAAGTGAAGTCTTTTTTTTTTTTTTTTAAAGATTTTATTTATCAGAGAGAGAGAGCACAAGCGGGGTGAGGGGAAGGGAGAGGGAGAAGCAGGCTCCCCGCTGAGCAGGGAGCCTGATGTGGGGCTCAATTCCAGGACCCTGAGATCATGACCTGAACCGAAGGCAGACACTTAACCGACTGAGCCCCCAGGTGTCCCCAAAGTGAAGTCTTAAAGGGTGACTAGGATAGCCAAGTAGAAAACAGGGAGGCCATGCACAGCGAGAGCAGCATGTGCCAGGTGAGGAGGGAGGTAGCATGGCTTCTTGCAAGAGCTGCAGGTCACTGATGCGGCTAGAATGTAGAGGGCCTGCAGGGGAGGGAGCGATGGGCTTGCAACAAATATTATCCTCATTGCCAGCTGAGGAAACAGAGCTTTAGACAAGCTAAATGGGTTAGTCAAATTAACGAGCAACTAGAAGGACAGCATTGGAATTAAATTTAGGTCTGACTCCAAAATTTGTGTCCCTTCTACATGACAGTGTCACCCAGATTATACAGGTCGTTTTTAATTTATCTCCATTACAAGCAGTGAATATCTTCTTTTCTTTAAATGTAATTTGCTACAGCTCCTCTTACTTGTATTCTGCATGTAACTTCTACATACTCTTCTCCTCTGCTTTTTTGCCAGTTCAAATGTTACTTGCTTTAGAACTAAATATCCTTATTTTGCCACATGCTTTCCTTTATTTTCTTATTACCTAATAAAAATCCCAAAATATTAATCCCTTAAACCAAGTCTTATGATTCCATCTTGACCTGTATGGTTTGAACTCCTTGAAGGCCATCACCTAGTACGGAGCACAGCATAGAGTGTGCAACTTAATAAATGCTTGTTGGATGAAGGAGTGATCATAATGCACCAGGATGGCTCGTTATCATGTGTTTTTTGAGGGGCCAGAGGGCAGTGGGGAGTCAACTTATGATAAAGTGGAAAATGCCCCCCACTCTTATTATTTAAAAGCCTTTCAATCTCTACTTCAGCTGAACTGAATTCTTTATGACTTCATTTCCTACAAGTGGATGTCATTGGTAAGGTCTATTTTAGGTATCAACGGATTAGATTATTGTACTATATTATACTGACTCCAGAAAATCCCTGGAATTTCTTGTAGATACTCTTTTCAACTTCTTTTATTATTATTTTACTATTCTCAAAATGATGTGAAACAGTCTCACCTCTTAAAATGAATACATGCCTCAGCTATCTTCAGCTTATAGACTCCAGCTCTATTTGAGATTTGCAGCTTGTTATGGGACCTTCCTTGCTGTCTCACACCTTTCCATCCCCAGTGCTATTCACTTAGAGGTTTCTGTAGTGCCTGCTGGGACTAATCCAAAGAAGTGGGGGAGGAGAAATGACGGTAATAATAGCAGCTGTTTTTGCTAGGCATTAATGACATTCCAGGCTTTTTGTTAAGCTCTGCATAATCTAATTTAAACATTACCAACCTTGATAAGTAGATATGGAATTATTATTCCCATTTTATAAATGGGATGAAGTTAAGTCTCACTGCAGTTTTGTACTTTGCTCATGGTTGTATATCGTTGCACATAGAGCAAGTGACTGAGCCAGATCTTGAGTTCTGATTTGTGTAATTCTAAACTCTTAATCACATTGCTGTATTTCACCTTCCTTTTTACAACTATGTCCTAGTTTATCCTTGTTTCTTACTTCCTTTCTGGTGACATATTATGCCTATAAGGAGGAGTTATCAAGAGGAAAAAAATCTCTTGTCTCCCTCCCCTACAATTCCTCTACTCCAGTAAGTAATTCTTCATTCTCACCTTATTTAGCTTTGGCTAGCAAAGTGAGAGGAAAACATAGACAAAACAAGGAACAGACAAAAGAGAATGCCGTATTATCCCTCCATTCCTGGTTTGTTCCTCTGGTGCTCTTCTTAGCATCACAGCTTTCCAAAGGTGCATTCTTTTTCCAGTCACTGAAAATGTCTGTCCCTGAAGCTTGCTTCATCACTCCTGGCCCAGAGCACCCATGGGCCTGCGCAGTGCATGGAGGCCATCACTCATGGCTTACATTGAGGAACTCCTTTCTTGTTTGGCAGGTGGTTGGGAAGAGAAGATAGGACTGAATGAACACACTGTGGTTGGGCAATGGAGAGAGGAGCGTGGGCAGCATGTCAAGTTGGAGTTTGAATAGATAGAAGCATTGTTCCAAAGGAAGATTAAGTCCCACAGTTTATTGTGCATTAAATGGACTTTTGTGAGCTGGTCAGGGAGCTCAATCAACATTTATAAGATTGTTACTAAGGAGAAATATGTTCAGAGTTCCAAACAAGTTACTTGCAAACAAACTTGAGGAACATTGTCACTTTTAAATTGAGAATTGCCTAATTGCAACAGTGCCAGGATATCCAGCTTTTTCCTCTGTAATGATATTTCTCCAATGACAGGACTTTTTTTAAATGCAGTTCTTCAATTAATCAGGTAGTTGTGTGGAACCATTGAAAGAAAATAGTAATATGTCTCTTCACTTTATAAAATCTCTTTTAAAAACCTATCAATTAGCATCAGTTTAGAAGTATTTCAATGTTCTGTTTGATTTTCAGAAACCAAGCCACCTCCTGCCATGTAGTTTTATAGCTATTGGTGTTTTAGTAGCATTTTTCCTGCTGATTCAAGACTGTCCCTGGACTTACTACGTATATTGTTTGTTGCCAATGCCAATATGGTATGCTGTGCTAAGAGAGTAAGTAACACACCTTGCTGTCTTATTTTACACTTCATTGACAGTTTAATTTGTATTTAAAGTGCGTTAGATTTCTGTAGCATAAATCATCAAAGATATTTATAATATACCTTCCAATCTCAGCCCTCTCACTTCATTTATAGCAGCACAAATGTTGCATATAAACATCTTTTTGTTTTGCCTTTCCCTTTTGACTTCATTTTTTATTGCCCTGGGGTAGTACTGACCTGTTCCCTTCTTTGTGTATCCTTTATAAATAAGAAAAATCTGGACTACAAATAGAATAACATTGATGTTACTATGCCAGGAGTAACTTATATTTTGAATTTGTCTCATCATCTGAGATTCCAGTGTATTTTTGTTTCACAAGGAAATGTACTTGTTTTCTTTCCACACATTTTTGCCCTTCTTTCATAGCTATCATGTAAGCCTAGATAAATGGAACTTTGTAATTAAATCCAGGCTAGTGATGTGTACATACAGAGAGTGGTGGATATTATTCACATGTGCCGTGGTTTTTTCCATTAAGTGCCTCCTCACAAGCTGGAAGTAAAGTGGATTCTTACCATTGTTGAAAACATCAGGGGTGCCTGGGTGGCTCAGTCCGTTAAGCATCTGTCTTCAGCTCAGGTCATGATCCCAGAGCCCCGCATCGGGCTCCCTGCGCAGTGGGAAGCCTGCTTCTCCCTCTCCTACTCCTACTGCTTATGTTCCCTTTCTTGCTGTCTCTTACTCTGACAAATAAATAGATAAAATCTTTAAAAAAAAAAAAGGGAAAGAAAAAAGAAAACATCAGAGGTAGAGCTCTCAGGCGAGTTTTAAGCACTTTAAAATCACTCAAATATTGGAGTGGCTCACGCAATCGGCAGCGAGGCTCATGTTGCACGGCTCGTTGACCTCTAGATTTGCACCAGTAATCTAGAATTTAAATTTAGTCTTTGGTATCCAAGCATCCTCTGAGCAAACCAGACCCCAAAAGCAGACCAGGGAATAAGAGTCCAGACTTAAGGGTATTTTCAGGGTTGGCCAGCATGTTTGTCATGACACAATGTGTATTTTTATTCTAATTTTTGTTAACTTCAGCTTTGACCGCGACATCTATTCTTTAAAAGATTATACATTTAAAAATATTAACATATTAAAATGTCAAAAGTAAAAATTAATATTAAAATGTTTAAAATATTAACATTTAAAAGTATAAGACAAAAAGACACTAACATAAGGACATAGTGTTGCTTCTCCATTTGAAAGGGATGGGATTGCTGGATATATGTACTTAAATCAGATTTTTTTCTCATGTCATTTACTCTGGTGTAAAAATTTTTAGGGGCGCCTGGGTGGCGCAGTCGTTAAGCGTCTGCCTTCGGCTCAGGGCGTGATCCTGGCGTTCTGGGATCGAGCCTCACATCAGGCTTCTCCGCTAGGAGCCTGCTTCTTCCTCTCCCACTCCCCCTGCTTGTGTTCCCTCTCTCACTGGCTCTCTCTCTGTCAAATAAATAAATAAAATCTTAAAAAAAAATTTAGAATGAAAGTTTTATCCTTGCAGAAAATTCTATTCTACTACAGAACCTCTCCTGAATCATTAAATATCCCAATTAGGAAGATGACGTATGTATTTAAACTTTAAAAGGAAATGTGATTTTGAATGTACTTTGTGTTCTATCTTTATCTTTTTGATAGATTATATAGAAAATAAAACATAAAAATTCACTTTTTTTCATAAAATCTTCTAAATGATGTACAAAATTATCTCGTTTTCCTATGTTTATTCACTGTTGAGAATAAAAGAAGCATTCTCCTTTGGACTGGTGTTATCTTTACTTTCCTACATGGTACCTTAGTAGTTTTAATAACATTATGTGGCCATTGTTTTCAGTCAAGAAAAGATCATAAACCAAATGATACTGACCTTTTATAATTACCTACTTAATCACTACAAATGCTGAAAAAACTTTTTCCAGTGATGAAATGTAAAAAGTACTCAAGTATGAAATACATTTTTAATGGTTATAGATTTACATTTAATTACAATGAGTGTACAATTAGCGACATCTTAAATTGGGTTTGGAGAAGGTTATTTAGTTCAGTGAAAAAGTGCAGTTAAGATTTTCTCTACCTAGATTAGGAAAGCCTATGCTTATTTTATTAAGACAGTTGAGATTTCAATATAACCTTGGTGAATTTAAAATTTTTTCCAGTTTTTATCCATTTGGGTTCATTGCATCTTAATTTCTGATTCATGTATCTGTAATTGTATGTACTCATGTTTAACCTAAGATCAAATATTTATTTATCATTAATGTTTATTTTTAAAACAAATTTTTGTGATCATTATCAAATTCAGAAATTACACTTTTTCCTAAAATACTTCTAGCTTTCAAAAAAATGATTTAGCTAAGTGAAGCCATTGAAAGAAATCTGTTAGAGATTATATTAGTTTTTGAGTAACCTATGAATTGAGAAGTCCCTGATTTCTAGGTTTGCGCAGTTTTTATTTTTTACCATATATTACCTAAATTTTTTGTTCAATATATAGTATAAATAAGCTTTTTATAAATAATCTTGTCAAACAGGTTTCAAGTCATTCAAAACTTTGTCATATCACTGTTGACCTTTCCTCCAAGTCAGTTGGTTGGATACCTGTTCGTCTTTACCCTGGGAATTGAAGTATTAGTGAGTAATTTACCGCATTCTAGCATTTTCGGATCTCTTTCATACATATGTAACTCCTGTTAAATGACCTCATTTTTCATTTCTTCTTTGGATTGCATTGCTAGGTTCTCAGTTTTTTCTACCGCTACATGCTCACAGCTGGACTTATTGCATTTGCGTGTTGGCCATTTATCACTCAGCTATGGACTCGAGCAAAGGTACAAGTACTTGTTTTGACATTGGACAGATTAGTAGCTACTTTGTTTTGATGTGTGTTTAACTCAGGGAATTGTTCATTTTTAAAGAAAAGGGTAGAATGTATTCTTACATAAAGAGCCTGGTCTTTTTGACAGGAGGACTGAGGTTACCTTTAAGTGATTCACATAGACTTTCATATCAAAATGAATTTGGTCATGCCGTGATTGAAATACTATGAGGCAGAACTGGTATGTCCTCTAAATCACTTCCTAGATTCCATTAGCCTCAAATATCTGAAGGATGGTATTGTCTAGAGCAGTGCAGTGGCTTAGGAAGCAGTGCTCTGAACTCAAGTCAGAAGACTTTCTGACTAGCCCTGAGAATTGGCTCATGTTTGCACTTTGATACTTTTTAATGAATGAACCAGGAGGATAGAAATATCTTCTTTCCACCCTATGAGAACTTATAAGATTCTCCAATTAATGGGGTTATTGATAATTTTTTGTCTTAATCTAATTGCAAAAGTATTTTTACTTCCTTCCCTCCTGAGCTCAGTCACTTGCAGGCCAGCTTTCTTATAGATGTCATCAGCATATGGTATAACATAAGTTGATTGAAGCCCTTGCTATGAAATATGACCCAGGTTTAAATCCTGGCTGTTTCATTTACTGGTCGTAGAACTGGTACCACTGGTACTTTAACATCTCTGAGCTCCATTTTCTCATCTGAAATATTGTGAGTAGTATAACCTACCTCATGAAGTTATTGTGAGAATTTAATCAGATAATGCTCATACTATACCTAATACAGTACCTATTACATGACAGATCCACCGCCAAGAGGAACTATATTACAATTTAAATAGCTCTAAGGCTTTGCATGTAGTCTTCACAGCTGCACAGTCCGTGAAACAGTAAAGATAATTTTCTTTACCATACTTGTCTAAAGATAACTTTTTTATTTATTTTAGAGCATCTCACTGAGTTGGATTTTCTTCTCTTTGCTCCTGGCAGTGTTCCCACTGATGCCTGTTGTAGGACGAAAGCCAGATATCTTTCTAGTGTATGAACAATATTTAACTTATTTTCTTTTCAATGTAATTGTTTTTCTCAGTCAGCACTGTGAAATATGAACCTAATCTTGGTCATGAGTTTCAAAACAAACTAGTGAATAAACTAAAAGTTAAAATACTAATATCAAACAATTAGTCATAAATATTGGCTCAGGCTCTGGGGAGCATTAAAGCTCCTTGGTGATGCTTCTGGGCCTTCAAAAAAATGAAATTGGGCCAAACAGTGATAACTTAAAATGCCAAATTAAAAAAAAAAGTCTAGAAGCTTTTGTGTATTGAGGAATCAGTAAAGGTTTCATATGAAAAAATGTTGTTTGCCAAAAATGGAAGTATCTAAAGGCTGTTGATGTAATCTTTGTCTTTGCGTACATCCACACTTTAAATGTCTTAGAATAATGAAATTCTCTTCTATTCTAATCAGCATGTAATGATCTCTAGGGGAGAAAACTCTGTACCTTGACAACTTTACGCTATCTGATCACTTAAACTGCTAGAAAATTCTATATACCTTACCTAATTCTCCTCCATGTTGCTGTCACATTTATTTCTTCTCAATATATCCTGAATAAATCTGTAAAATAATTGATTACCTTTGCTTTTGACTTTACTTCTAAATTATTATCAAGAAATCCATTGGCTGGCTGTGTGTATGTTCATGTGCGTGTGTATGTGTGTGTTTGGCAAGCTAAATGATCTGTATATCGTGTAACATTTCCTCTCATTTTCTAATCATGCAATCATCTTTGTTACTTTGTTTTGAACTCTGTATAAGCAGCTTTTTTAGCATTTTAACCTAATCTTTAATTGACAAGGGTATATCTTTTTTAACTGAAGGAATATTAACTAAATGATATTTTTTAAAAGTATGTGTTGATTTTCAGTGAACACATTATCTCATTTCTGTGAAGTACTAGTATGGAATAAGTCAGGAATTATTCCAGAAAGTCAGTTTATTAGCAGAGCCTAAAATAATTGTATTGAATTCTAAGACCATTCTTCTAAGCTGTAATTTATTAGTGTTACTAAGTAAAAACATTTTGTATCTGTTATAAACTATAATAGTAGGTAAGAAGATGAATTCAAATATTTTCATTTATTTCTTGCCTCATATTTCTGTGTGAACTCTCCTATTGTCTTTACAAAGCCCCTTTCTCCACTTTTGGTCAGTCTCTGCCTTTCTGTCCTGCTCAAGCAGTGTTAACATAGTTGAGTAGAATTTATATACTAAAAGGAGAAGAGATTATATAAATAATCTCCATAGAAATTTGCCACTTGCATATTTTACTGAAGATGAATTCAAGAAGCAACCTTGTTAAAACATGAGAAATCTAATTTGTATTTTTAAAAATTATGTTTTTTCCCTCTATGCTTAATTTAAATTCCTCAGTGATTTAAGTTTGTGCTGGTGTTCTAGTTAGCTATATTTGCAACTTCTTTATTTTGACTCCTGGTTCATGGAGTCCGCTGAGCAAGGAGCCCAATGCGGGACTTGATCCCAGGACCCTGGGATCATGACCTGAGCTGAAGGGAGACGCTAAACTATCTGAACCACCCAGTTGTCTCCCTACTGCATCTTCATCCTTTGATTTTTATTCCTGTTATACCAGTGTATCTATTTTGCTTCTTCATCTTGATAAAACCAAATGACTGATAGAGTCTACATTAAAGTATCTATTTTATATATGTGTTCTATCTATTTTATATGTGTTCTATTTTTATATATGTGTTCAATAAATATCTTAAGAAAATTTGAAATTGTGAATTGTGTTTTAAACCAGAATGGGTGCTGGCTTGCTGGTTCTCCTGCTATCCCTGAGTGTTGTAACATCTCTCATAAAAAGAAAAGATCATTTTATAAATGAAGAGCTGCTGTTACATCTATTTCAGGTCAGTTACAGGTTTTCAACACCATGTTATACTAATGATACACCAAATGGGTCTTACGGTTGTATTTAATGATATTGTTCTTAAAATGCCATCACGTTTACATTGCTCAGTGCCTGCCAGCTGAGAAGAAAGTTCTCTGTTAAGATATAACACGGAAATATATTCTCTAAAAGGTATGAAATAGCCAAAAGATCAGCTGGAGGCAGCCCAAAGATGCCAAGAGAACAGAGATTAAGGAGATATAAGAAGCATATCCATATTGACCAAAAAGCTGAGCTATAAACGACCCCCTTTGTACTGAGATTCTGTGTTGTTCTCGTTGGGAGAAGAGTGATCTTTGAAGTGAAAGCAGCCTCTGGGTATGTTTATATGAAGAATAGCCAGTTTAAGACTTCAGATGACGTGCCAGGGAAAGTAGACTTCACCTTGGTTGCTGGCTTTGGTGTGGCAAAAAGAATTTTGAACTTGAGGTTTCAAAATCGAGTCAATTCCCAGTTATACTGTATACTAGATATGAAATTTTCAGTGATATAGCTTCCGTCTGTTTTTAATCTGTAGAGATAATATCTATTAGAGTTGTGAAAATTAGAGAATATATAATGTCATATTCTGTAAAATGAGAACTGTTTTGTATATAAGCGTGGAAACTACTTGTTGGTTTTTTAACGAAAAATTAAAAAACACATCCAAAACACTGACAAAAGAAAACTTATAGGAGTCTTCTCAAAAAATTTCCTCTGAACAAAGCTGGGGTAATAGAAAGTAATGCTAAGAACACTCTAAAATAAAAATAGAACAACACTTAAAAGTTGTTAGTTTATTCTTGGAGAATAATAGAGAACATATAAAAAGAGAAGAAATATTTTGTCTAATGTCCTGTCAAGACATAGGAATGTATATTTCATTTTAAATGGTACACTGACTGGCTTTACACTAAAGCCCATAGGTAGCTTTGACAGAATTCACCTATAATCATGACTACTTTGGCAGAAGTGGATGTTCCTGGATCCCACTCTATAGGAGCAAATATCATGTTAAAATTCTTGGTCTTTGTTGGAAATACCCCTGAGTTGGTAAATCTGTTATGAAATTTCTTTTTACAATAACTTTATTAATTTGGATTAATTGCTCTATTGTATAGCATATTTTTGGTAATTCCGAGATAAGTATCTTTGACATATTAACATCTCTGACATGAGAATGTGTCTTACAATTGAAAGGATCCTAGGATTGTGTCACAGCTTTAGCAACAGAATTTTTTTTTCTAAATTCACGGAAAATATAAGAGAATTAAAGGTATCTCAAGGATTGATGATGAGGTTGCTAATCTGATATCTAGGAGATTTTACTTTATTTACAGCCGTAGCTATGTCATTTCTTAAAAATGGCAAATAATCCACTAGTTCAGGGGTTAGCAAATAATTTTCTAAAGAGCCGGATTATAAATATTTTACGCTGTGGGTCATATGGAGTCTGTTGTAAATTCTCAGCTCTACTACTGTAGTGCAGAGGGAGCCGTAGACTACACTCGGATGAATGAACGTAGAATACACATAAGTGACTGTGTTTCAACGAAACAGTATTTCTAGGAACAGGCCACCAGCCTACACACCATAGTTTACCAGTTCTCCACAAGTTTATATATATTCCCTGGAGAATAATGTGCTCCTTGTGTTCCCAGGACCAGGTGAACATTCAGGCCACAAATATGTGTTGAATCAATGGATATGACTGGGTGAGGGCCACAGGTAGAAGACAGTCAACCACATTGCACCGTCTGCATTTCCATGAGTTAAGAAATCTTCGATGTTAATAATGAATATTTCTAAATAGATACAGCGTGATCATGTATACCAGACTACTCTTGAAAATGTAAAATGCCTTATTTCGTGCTTGTAAAGGAGGGTCTCTACTTACTGCCAGAGTTTTATCTTGTAGCTTTGGCTGTGAGATGGTGAGCTGGTCCAATTTCAATAGCTTTGGGGCTAGATTCCAGTTGTTCGAGCACTTTTCTAAGGATTCTTTTTATATATAAGTTGTTCTCTCACCACTTTCTCTTCTGATGTGTTTTGTATTTACTTTCAGATGCTGAGCATCGTGCTTTCCATGTGTGTTGCGTATACGACCCATGACAGTTTGCGCAAGAAACAAGGGCTGCCTCTTTTTAACCAGATCATTAGCTGGATAACATTAGGTAAGAGGGCAATCAAACTAAATAAGTTAATGTTATTATATCAAGTCATGTCTTAAAATTATCCATTTATATCTATATTATTGTTATTGAAAGAAATAATTTTGTTGAATAAAAATAATATGGTTTAACCAGCTGTGATTTCTATCTCATGCTGGAATTTGACAAAGAAAATTAGAACTTCTGTGACCATTCACGTGTTAATAAGAATTACTTGATAGAATATTACTGGCTGTATATATATGTATATATAAGGCTGTATATTTATTCACATCTGATAAAACTCTAAGGGATTCCCGAAGAGAAGAAATTCTTTTTTTTTTTTAAATGATTTTTTATTATATTATGTTAGTCACCATACAGTACATCCCCGGATTCCGATGTAAAGTTCAATGCTCCATCAGTTGCATATAACACCCAGTGTACCATGCAATACGTGCCCTTCTTACCACCCATCACCAGTCTATCCCATTCCCCCACATAACGCCGGGATCACGCCCTGAGCCGAAGGCAGACGCTCAACCGCTGTGCCACCCAGGCGCCCCCCTCTGTCCATTTCTTAATTGGTTTTTTTGTTGTTGTTGTTAATGAGTTCTGTGAGTTCTTTATATATTTTGGATATTAACCCCTTATCTGATATATGGTTTGAAATATTTTGTCTTATTCCACAGGTTGCCTTTTCATTTTGTTGATTGTTTCTTTTGACATGCAAAACTTTTTCATTTGATGTAGTCAGTGTAGTTCATTTTTACTTTTGTTGCTTGTGCTTTGGGTGTCATATCAAAAAAAACTATTGCTGAGAACAATGTTATCCTTAATGTTATCCCCATATTTTCTTTTAGGAGTTTTATGCTTGAGTCTTTAATCCCTTTTGAGTTAATTGTTGTGAGTGGTGTAAAATAGAGGTCCAATTTCATTTTCCTGCATGTGGTTATCTAGTTTTCTCTACACCATTTGTTGAAGAAACTATCCTTCGCCACTGAGTGTTATTGGCTGTGTTGACAAATATTAGTTGACTGTGTATGTGGAGGTTTATTTGTGGGCTGAGCATATATTTTATTTTATTTTCTAAAGATTATATTGATTTATTTGAGAGAGAGTGAGCACAGAGGGAGAGGGTGAAGCAGACTCCCCACTGAGTAGGGAGCCTGATGTGGGGCTCGATCCCAGGACCCCGAGATCATGACTTGAGCTGAAGGCAGACAACTTAACCAACTGAGCCACCCATGTGCCCCTGAGCATACATTTTAAATAAGACATTTAGTCCTTGAGACTGAGAGAACTAGGCACTAGAGGATGCCTACCAAGTGCTGTAAGGCATGAGATAGTTGACTCATAGGTAGGTCAGCAGTATCTCCAGAGATCTTTTCCAGGCCCTAATTCACCATAGTCTAGTTCCAGTGAGCACTTTCTGGTAATGTGCTGTGATCTCCAAATGGATTATATGTTATGAAACTGGTTCTAACATGTGCCATTCAGAATGGGGACTCTTATTTCCCCCTTTAGCACCTCATCAATATTTTAAACAAAAGTAAAACAAGAATAGAAAGTAAAGTAAAGAAGAGGTCTCATTTGAACTAGCTTTTATAATAAGAAATATTAAAATGTTACTATTTTCTGTTAAAATATGTATCAGGTGAGGATAACAGTATTGGAACTACACATCTGAAAAAGATCAGAAGCTATTTGTCTAGGGGACTATCGATATAACTTTCAGAGTCATACATCTTGTAGTGACTTGACTTTGAAAGAGATTGTCTTTAAATATAACTTACTGGTAGATGTTGATTAGTAATAATAATAGCAGCTAACAGTTATTAAGCACCTACTGTATCCCTCGCACTATGCTCAGGGAGCATTTTACAGGTGAAGTTGTATTTAAACCTCATAACAATTTATTTATATCCTCTCCACTTGACAAATAGGAATACTACTTAGATGGGTTAATAAACTTGCCCCATGGTTAAAAAGTTAATAATGATTCAGCCAGGATTTTATCCCAAGTCATCTGTCTCCATACTCTGGAGTGTTTATTAATTCCATGCATGGTTCCTGCCGAACTAGGGTGATGAGGAATGTAGGCATATTTCCTTCCCAAAATAGAAATGGGGAGTTAATGTCTTGCTGCCCTTCTACTGAAGTACTTGCTTTCTTGTCCTGTGGGGAAAGATTACTTCATTGCTCTTACTACAACTCTCGTGTGGGGAAATCCTCTCCTGTTTTTCATTTTCTGAGTGGCACGCTACCACTGTCAATGCATACTTTGCAGTAGGAAAACTTGGGAGGAGGAGAAGGAGGTTATGAAAAATCAATTTCTGGGGAATAAGTTGTCTTTGAACTAAATGCCTAATTAAGAGAAAATTGGCTGAATCTTGAACAATGTGTTGTATTATTTTTTTTATTATTTATATTAGCAAATAACAAATTACTCATTTAGTGGTTAATATTACAGTGAACAAAGCTAAATAAAATTGAGAAAACCTGAGCCAAAATGTGATAAAATAATGAAATGTAATTTTAATTAAAAATGTGAAGTTTCATCGCTTCTCAGCCTTTTGGCTAAGATCAAATGTAAAAATGTGAAGTTTCAGGGGTGCCTTGGTGGCTTATTCAGTTAGGCCCCTGACTCTTGATTTCCGCTGAGGTCATGATCTTGGGGTTGTAGGGTCGATCCCCATGTTGTAGGGCTCCAGGCTTAGTGGGGAGTCTGCTTGTCCCTCTCCCTTACCCTCTGCCCACCCCCCACCCCTGCTCAGTCGTGTGCGTGTGTGTGCACTCTCTCTCTCTAAAATAAATAAATAAAATCTTTTTTTTTTATGTGAAGTTTCAAATTTCTTACAAAAATGATTAGGACAAGTACAGCCCATTTGAGAAGTTACAGAAACAATAAATTCTGTATATCATGCTAGAATCAGTGCTTCTAAACTCATACGTGGTGTTTGTCGTACTGACATTGCCCTGCTTTATTTTATTGCAGCCTCTTCCTTCGTCCTACCACTGCTGAGTCCTACAAGTCTCTTTGAGCGGTTGTTTAGCATTCTTCTTTCCTCGATGTCAGCCTACCTACTGCTAAGCACAGGGTATAAACTATTTTTTAAAATTTAATTTTTAGTAGCAAGTTTTAAATGATCTTGACATTTCTCTTTGAATATTTTACCTCTAGAAATGAAAAATGTATAAATCTGGTGGAATAAATTATAAATATTTTCTACTTTGTAAGAATTATATATGACTTGATCTTAAATCTTCTGTTTTCTTTTTCTTATTTTCATAGTATTGCCTGTTGTCTTTGTCTTTCTGTTTATTTCCTGAAGTTGCTAAAGTGATATTTCACTACAGTGTTAGAAAGTTCTGATTGATTATGGAGGAATTTGAAGTCTCAAACAATGACTTAGAAGAACTGTAGCATTGTTCCATTCCTTTCATGCACTTCAAATTATGCCTTGATTTGTTCATTCTTATTTGAATATATTTTCTTTTTTTTTTTACTCTTACATATATCATAGTCCAGATATTCCTTTTGATTCAGAAACTTTCAGAATATTTTCCCAGAAAGAATCCATTTTTACTTAAGATTTAAATTTTCTTACAAAACAAAAACTAGCATCTTGATTT
The DNA here is from genome assembly GCF_002007445.2 of Ailuropoda melanoleuca. Lineage (NCBI taxonomy): Eukaryota > Metazoa > Chordata > Mammalia > Carnivora > Ursidae > Ailuropoda > Ailuropoda melanoleuca. The sequence goes on along the minus strand of NC_048231.1, from coordinate 92,482,642 downwards.
GGGGTGGATCCTGAAATGTTCTCTAGAAGCCAGTGAAGCAGTGATACAATCTCTGCATCTACTTTGAAGAAAAGGATTCTTTACTTGCTTTTGAATTTTAGTTCATCCTTACCTAAACGCTTATGAGGGTGAAAAACGTGTACGTTATAACAACATTGTATAGAACAGACAAATCACCATCGCTCATAGGTAGCTCAAAATTTGGCCCAAATAGAAAATCTTAATCCCAACTAGGCTAAACCTCGGGATTCACCATTGTGCTATCAACAGATTATTCCCAGTATAGATGATTTTGTAAAGCCACTTTGGGTCCAAGACTTAGGTTCATTCTTTAGGAAACTTAGTTGTCCTAATTCAGAATTAGAGGGATGTTCTAAAAAATCTTTTCGTAATAGGCCCTAATATCCTAAGTGACATAGGCCCCAGGAGTTCTTGTAGTCCTCAGATAAGAGAAGATCCAGTGGGGTGCAAAACCTTCTCTTACCAAAGCACCCCCACACCTCCTGCCTTTTCTACTGCATAACCAGATCTGAAACACAGATGTGAAGGCGTAATATAAGCAACATGGAAATTTTCAGAAGTTACCTAATAAGATTTGAAGGGGGGCTTTCTTTGAGATTAGAACTTTGAATTTCCAAATAAAACTGGAAGTCTATCAGCATATGCTTACTCAAGAGTGATAAACATAATGAGACTTTAAAACTGTCCACTCTTAGGGAGCCTGGGTAGCTCAGTCGGTTAAGTGTCCAACTTTTGATCTCGGCCCACATCTTGATCTCAGGATTTTGAGTTTAAGCCCTGTGTTGGGCTCCGTGAAGCCTGCTTAAAAACAAAAACAAAACGGTTCACTCTTTTCCCCTTTATTGGTGAAATTTCAGCATAAATAATTTAGTTACAATCAGAAACCATCAAACTATATATGAATTAGTTTTTAGTCTAGATAAGAAGGTGAAAGATAAAATAATTTCTATTCTAACTCACTATTTTTGGGGGACACACGAATTTCATTAAGAGATCTGACCTAGAGGTTGCCTTAAGAAAGTATGTATTTGATAGGTTCCAGACATATGTGCCAACTTCTGCACAGTCACTTAATAATCAATCCCTTTTCTTTTTTGAGCCTTCACATTCTGAAGCAATAAACAAATTTAAAGGAATGTGTAGAAGATTTAAGAAATACAAATCTAGAAATAGATCTGGTTTACTGGATTAGAAAAAAAAGGAAGGAAGGAAGAAAGAAAGGATGATTAAAGTTGAATTTTGAGTGAAAAAATGTTTCATAATGTATAATGAATTAATCATGTGACTTGGGGATAAATATGGTAGTATTTTAAATCATCAATTTCATAGTCATAAAGATACCCAAAGCATATTACCATAAGCACATTTATTTTAAGAAAATCTGAAAAGCAAAAATTCACGTGCAAAGTCAGAACAGTAATAATGAGTATGACCTTATTATTGAATGTATTAAGAAATATATTATTCAACATCAGAAAGTATATTTCCTTTTGCAGAAAAATGCAACAGAGATAGCCTAAAACAGCACAGTCTAACAATTTCAATTAGTACAGTTTTCAATTTCAAATCAGTTTTGCAAAACTTGTAGTCTTCCTGATTGTTCCACCTCACTGTTTTGGACAATCTGGAGGGTTCTCTATGTAAATTAGTGAATAGTCAGAATTATAAGATACTTAAAAGAAATGCAGTTTTATTACTTTACAGAAATACAGTAATAGTAATCCTAAATTCTAACAATGTAACCTTGATTTAATGAATAAAGAAGATTCATTTCAATCAGCATTTCATTATTTTTATGCAAATGGAAGCTATTGAAATGCTTGAAAATAGTTCTCTTAAGTTTGTTAAACATTTCTCGCCAAAATTGTATTTATATTATCCCTTTGCTTGACAAACTATAATACAAAGCTAAATGCCTTTTCTGCCCTGTTGAATTTGCACAGAGACCAAACTAGCAGATCCTACTTTTGTAAGGTTTTACTATGTACACTGTGAGCCTGTGATGACATTTTATTGGCATTTCAGTTTATTAATTCAGATATGCAGACTTTATACAAGATATTGATTGTCTGAAGAAATAAAGTCCCATAGGAAGATTGTCTTTATCAGATTTATTCATCTATTTATCAGATTTATTCATAAGAGTATGAAATGAAAATGATTATAGTTTCTGAAAGGAAATAAATCTGTAGCACTATTTGTAGAACTATGAAATTTATGTTTTCATGTATTAGGAAAGAATACTTTCATATGTAACTGCGAATATTTTAAAAAATCATGGTCCTCTTTTACTTAGAGTATACACTTTCTTGATTCAATTAATCAACAATTGTTTTTTCTTTCCCATCCCCAGTGTCCTGAACACTAGACAAACAGGCAGAACAATTAGTTTACCCCAGGAGGATAATAGAGTTGTAAGCTGCTATAAAATAAGGACTTTATTTTACAGTGTTAGGCAATTACTGAATGCAACAGTTAAGTTATTGTGACTTAATTAGATTGGGAATTGAAAGATACAAAGAGTGGCTAGAGAAAGAATTTGAGTAGGGGAGCTGAATTGGTGCCATCAAGGACTCCCGTGGAAGTTGAACTAAATTTTAAAGAATGGCTAGGATACAGGCATTCTAAGTCAACATTTGTTTTTCAATTATTTTTTAAAAATCATTGTAAAAGTAGTATTGATCACATTTTGGAAAGTATGGATAAGGGGAAAAATCATATATTAACCCTACCCCTCCTGCTGATATTCTGATACATTCTTCCAGTCTTACCTCTGTCTTTGTCTTTTTAGCATAGTATTAATTATAGTCCATGTACTATTTTATCTTTCTTTTCTATGTAATATTGTTTTTATTTTAAGATTTATTTATTTATTTGAGAGAGAGAGAGAGAGAGTGAGTGGGGGGGGGAGGGATGGGGGAGAGGGAGAGAGAGTCACAAGAAGACTCCACACTGAGCGCAGAGCCCTACCTCATAACCCTGAGATCATGACCTGACTCAAAATCAAGAGTCGGATGCTTCACCAACTATGCCTCCCAGATGCCCATACCTAACATTATTTTAGAAGCATTGTCCCAGGTGGCTCATAGGCTTCCTAACCATCATTTTAATAGATATTTAATATTCTGTGATGTGGATGAACCTTGATTCACTTAGCCATTCCTCTATTTCTGATTGTTTTATTTTTTCCATTTTTTATTATAATATTTTGAGTTATTTTTTTGTGCACAAGCTTTCTGTATTGTTTCTATTATTTCCTTTGTTCATTTCTCACATGTAGTATAGGTAGACCATAAGAATATGAATTTATTTTTCATTTATTTTTTTTACTTTTGTCTTCAGAACAGTACCAGTTTATAATATCACCATTAACTGATGAGGGGTCCTATCCTTCACAGTGTTTGGTATTTTCATTTTTAAATAAGAACATCAACAGCTATTTTAATAGGTCAAAAATGGTACAGCTTTGTATAAATTTTCTGTACCTGTTTTACTAATGATATTTTCTCATATATATATAATTGTTTGTTCATGTACTTGGGCATTCTACATCTTATATGCCGAGTGACTTGTGTATGCTTTCTTAAATCCAAATACTTCCTTCTGCCTGGTCTTCAGTTTTTATTTTTATTTTATTTTATTTTTATATTTTATTTTATTCTATCAAAAAATGATAGAATTTAAAGCATTTTGCTTCTTTTGTCTTCTTGTGTTTTGGCTTCTCATGTAGTGCCAAATGGAATAGAATTCAGTAGTTGAAAAAGTTGAAAGAAATAAAGTTTTTTTGTTTTGGTTTGGTTAGTTTGATTTTGTTTTGTAACTTCCACTTAAGTAACTCAGTCAGCAAATACTTACTGTTAGCCGGGCCTGCAGTGGTGACAGGACTGACAGAGCTTTTCCAAACTAGCAGGAAATGCATGTCAGTGAACATGTGATTAAAACGGTGGGAGAAGAACTATTTGAGGGATTACAAAGGTGGCACATTTATCCCTAACTAGGCTGGAAGTGGTTAGAAAAGACTTCTGTCACTGTCTTATCTCATGAACATTTCTCCTTTGTCCACATTATGTCCACATTATACAAGCCTAGAGATGTACTGTATGTTATTTAATCACTCCCTAGCTTGTTTCCTGTCTTTGCTTTTTGTTTTTTTTTCCCTTCTGTAAACAGTATTACAACAGACATCTTTATATGAGAATTCTAGTGCCCATTATGGATTATTTTCTCAGAGTAAATCTGTACTGGATTATTTCTCAGGGTAAATTCCTAGAAGTGACATCATTGGATTATGGTATATGAATATTTTTGAGATTCTTGATGCAGAGTGTTGGATCACCTTCCAGAAATTGTTTATTCCTATATAGAGAGTATGAGAGTTAGTTTTCATTATACTCTTGTTGACAAGATTTTTTTTTTTTTTAAACAATCAGGGTGAACCCTGCATCACCCTT
>NC_048231.1:92473916-92478070 GCF_002007445.2 Ailuropoda melanoleuca | reverse complement strand
GAACGCCAGGATCACGCCCTGAGCCGAAGGCAGACGCTTAACCGCTGTGCCACCCAGGCGCCCCACAAGATTTTTTTTTACTGGATAAATGTGATGTGAACGTGCTATCTTCCTATAGTTTTTTTAAAAATTTGAAACATTGGTCTTGCTCTTCTATGTATATTAATGATTTTAACTCAGGTATTGTCTTTTTACCTTTGTCTTAATGTTTTCTTTCCTTTTTTGTGTATTTGTCATTTACCTTATGAATGATTTCTAAATATCTCTACTGTTTTAAAATTATAATGATCTCAAGATTTAATAAATTTCAAAAAAGATGGTGTTGGAGTTGATATTTAAATGTTCCTTTCCTTTTCCACTTTCTTCTTTTGGAAAGCCTAGAAAATTTAAATCTTGTGATACTGTGACTTTGAAGTATTATCAAGGTTGTTTTAATTTTGAGAAAGACCTCTCAGCATAAATTTGCATTTTTACTTGTTTAATGTTTTTTTCTTCTCTTTTCTACCCTCCCACTTCTACCCCAAACCGCCTTGCCTCTTAGGTATGAAGCTCTCTTTCCATTAGTATTGTCGTGCTTAATGTTTGTCTGGATACAGGTAGAGCAAGAAACCCTGCAGCAACACAGTGTTTCCTACAAACAGAAGGTAGCTGGTCAAAATCATTGTTGCGTTTATTTGAGAATATTAAAATATTCCCTATTCTGTAAGGAAGTTGCAGTGTTATTTCATCAAAAACTATGCACCATATAAGGCAGTCATAATTAAGTTAATGATTAATAAGCTAAGCAGTTTGTAAGAAAATTGTTTATTTACGACAGAAAAGCATGATTTTATTCTTTTATAGGCATTAAATAGGTTGGGCTCTTCTTAGAGATTATTTGAGAATCACTGATGTACAAAAACATCAACGTAGAAGAAGGGGTGGAAGAGAAAGAACACTCTTTACCTTATTTTCCTCTATTTTCGTATCTAATTTTTCTTTCCCTCAATTTACTGTAGTCACAGGAATATTTATGTTGTCACAAGTCAATCCATGAATTTGATCGTAAGGTGACATTTGTGTTTGCAGTGTTGTTTTTCTCTTTCTAGTGGTCCTGCTCCAAACTGCTTATTCTGCCACCCTAGTGACTGTGGCCTCAGTCCAAATCTTAGGCTGTTTATTCAACACAGTACACTTTGAACTGGCTTAAAGCCAGCTAAATTTTAAGGACACATTTATCATGCTGAGCTATAGAGTTAAATTGATGTCTCTTGCCTTTATTTTAGAACCGAAGGTAATTATAAACCATTGGTGATAGAATATTTACAGTTTTACTGAGGTCAGGTAAAATGAATATTGCAGAAAAACACCTTCATAGTTGATCCATTGATCCATCCATAACTGGTTCCAGTTGAGCTTACAGAGTAATTGGTAATTTAGAATAATTAATTTCAATAATGAAACCTTTATTGAAGTATATTAAATAATTACTGGTTTTTAACATTCAGCCCTGGAATATTAAAACAGTACATGAAAACAGTTTTGTTCAGATTCTAGTAAATGGTCAGACTGCCCTTAATAGTAAATAGTAAATATTTTAATATTAAATAAATATTAAATCAAAAAATGAGATTCATTGTGTCATTTTTTAAATTGTGGTTTTTAACAGAAAGCAGATATTTCTTCTTATAGAAAGAAGTCTTAAAGCATCCAGAGAACTTAGTGGAAAATTACATGGATAGTGGAGGAAGGGAAACTTTCCCTTTAAACTCACCCATGAGTTTTTCTGTTATGGGGAGAGGGGGATTAAGCAAAAGTGCATCCGTCTTGTTGAAATTGAGTGACTTTCTATTTTACCAAAAATAGGTGTATTTTGCATTTGTATATAGAGAAAATAATTTCTAACTAACAGAAGAAGAAAGAAACAGAAATATTTGATTTTATCATGCTTTTTAAATGTGATACCATAGCTGGGTTTTAGAAGATCAGGACTTAGAAAAGGGAAGAGTTATTAGGGACTTAAAAGTGAAGCATTTATACAGGATAAGGAAAAGCCTGATTCTCCCTTATATTACACGTTCAGCAAATCTACAACTCTCTTCAGTCTATTATTAGCAATGTATTCTACCTTTTGGCAGATTGTGTTAAGATGTAATTAAGCTATAGGAACAGCTTTATTGTTGATTAATTTTGTCAGTGCAGGATAACTTTCTAGCTATTGTATCAGACTGGAAGTTTGCCTTTGAGGGTAGAAATAAGTGAACTGTTCTTGTGTGTTCATGTATTTCTTATTGTCCCACAGGTCACCAGTCTCCAGTTCACCTGCCATCCTGATATAACCCAGTTTCGACAGCTCTATCTGGATGATGTCCGGAGGGCCTTTTTCCTTGTATCCTTTGGACTTTTAAGGTGCTGCAACTCCCATTATTGGGAGGTACTTCTGCTGCTTACTTAATAGTGACCACTTGGAGGCCATTTAACCCCCTCTCAACCATAATTTTCTCATATAGTCCACGTTTTTAAAAAATGTCGAAACTGTAGAAAAGCATGCAGAATTATATAACAAGCAAATGTATATGTGTGTAGTCCCACCGTCCAAGAGATCAACAATTAATATTTTGTCACATTTTAAAAAAAATTAAAACATGACCACTAAAGCTAAAGTTTTTTTTCAATTCCCAGCTCCACTCTAATTTCCCTCATCCAGAAGAAACCACTATAATGAGTTTGGTTTGCACTTTCGATGTGTATTTTATACTGTATTCATGTTCTATAACATCTACCTCACAAGGTTTTTGAATCACATCAGAGGCAATATTGTGTGAAAGTCGTTAGTGTTAGAAGTTTGGAAGGCAATATGGCAGAATTAAGTCTCATTTGGGAAGGCTGGCTGACAGGCTTCAAGAAATTCGTAGGGAGGTATTTCCTTTGAACTTACCATGGTGCTGTCCTTCTCTCCTCAACCTCTTGCTTCTGTCCTCAGTTTTGCTCTCTTTCTCTTTGCAGGCTCCTTCCACTCACCCTCTACTAATCAACACTTCTTCCCTTGAACCCTGTGTCCCCCTAAAGTATCATTTCATCTTGTCTTTTCTGTTTTCTACCAAGCTCCTTAAAAGAAAAATCTGTCGTTGCTGCTATCATTTCCTCACCACTTATGTACTGTATCTTGAAGTCTTAAGCAGTGCCTGGCACATAGTAGTGTGGCTTACAGTCGCTCTGTGAATATCTGTCAGATGTCCCTGCCGAGGCTTACCGTCAGTGGTCTGCAGGGGCTCCCTGAATGCGCAGTCTGGGCTTCAGTTTTACTTGACCACTACAACATTCAACTCTGTTGACTTCTCTTTCTTTTCCCTTTACCTCCAGGACATGATCTAGGTTCTCTTCTTAGCTTTTATATCATCTCTATTCTCCTTCACTAAAACATACTCTTTCTTTGTCTGATCTTGAATGATGTTCTTCTCCACGCTCTACCCTTAACCTCCTCCTCTTACATTGCCTGGATCCTGTCACCCTCATCTATAGCTTTGACTGACACCTCCATGCAGACTACTCTGAGATTTACTTCTCCAGCCTTGACCTGTCTTGACCTCATGAGCCATATGTCCAGTATTCTGCTGGGCATCACCAAAATATATGTCCCAAACTGACTAACACTGCCCACTCCTCTCCAAAGTCTCTCTCTGGCAGGCCTCATCTCATTGAATGACATCACCATATTCCCAGTCACACAGGCCGTCAAACTTGTCATATTTAACTACTTCTTGTCCAGTTCTAAAGTCCCACTGTCTCCCTTCCTTCTCCATCTCTGTTCCCAGTGCACCAGTTCAGACCATCCTTGCCCCTGACATGAACTAGTGAAATAGCTTCCCAATTGTATTTCCTGCCTATAATTATTTATCTCCCTGATTTGAATATCTCACTGTCACTAGTATTTCTTGTTTATATCACTCACCTGAAATGTTTGCTGGCTTTTCATTGTCTCCACAGTAAAGTCAAGGTTTTTTATTGATATGCCACCAATCTATGTTCCTGCTTTATCTTTCACTGTATCCTTCAATAAACCGTAAGCTTCTATCACACCTCTTAATGTTTCTTGACTATGTCTTTTTTTTTTTTTTTTTTTAAAGATTTTATTTATTTATTCAACAGAGATAGAGACAGCCAGAGAGAGAGGG
>NC_048231.1:92467669-92473816 GCF_002007445.2 Ailuropoda melanoleuca | reverse complement strand
ATTATAATGAGTTAGCTAGAACAAAAATTTGTATTAGGTGTTATTTGAAATAAATGTTGATATTTATCTTTTTATACTACATACGCTACTGATGTAGATTTTTAAATCCATTTCATCAATATTCTATATGTCATTGATATCATGGTTTTATTTCAGAGTTTGCTCTTCACTAATACAGATAAAATTTATTTGAGAAGTTGAAATATTGCTATAAGCAGAAATAGCATTTATTTTTAAGTTTTTCAAATGTTTCAGCTACCCATGGCATGTTTTTTTGTCCTTTTAAACAGATTTTAATCCCCTTTGTTCTTGTGATGTGTGCTTTTGAAGCGGTTCAGCTGACTACCCAGTTATCATCAAAAAGGTAAGGTGAATGTTTAAGAAGCATTGGACTTGCCCATGTTCAGGCGGTGAGGGTAGATGTGATTGCTGTGATGCTGTAACAGATTGTTTATTATAAAAATGAGAAAAAAATGTTGTACCCTTATTTCCAGAGTTCAGCTATCATTAGAGGAAATTAGTTGATTAGAGCCTCTAGCAGACAAATATGCTTTTTCAACAATAAAATGTTATTAATATATTATTCAAGCGAGTGAAGAGCTTCCCTAGAAAACAGTAAAACATAAATATTAAATTATAGTTTAATGACTTGTTTTTTGTAGTTATAACTGTGCTTACAAACAAGGGATATCATTCTGTTTTCTTTTGGGTTATTTGTTAAGTATGAGATAAATGTGTTAACATTATTTCATTTTACATGGCTTTAAATGAACTGTTCTACATGTCAATAATTACATAGCTTCTCAGTATTATTTTCTACATATTTGACAAGTGGAATGGGAATTATTTATTCTAAGTTTTGAGGAATTTCTCAAGCAGTCAGTCTTAAGCAATCAAGACTCTGAAAGAGAAGCTATCAACTAAACTATTTGCTTTTTTTAACTAATAAAATTGCCTCAGCACAGGACTGATCAGCCTCTCTGAAAGACACTTGAGATAAATATGAAGCTTCTTAGCAGTTCTGTTATTCTTGAATCAAACTGGCATATTCAATGCTGAAAGAAATAACTAATATTAGCATAAATTTGCATGTTCTTTTGATGAGTTGAAGCTAGAACTGGGTTTAGCATATTATTATGCATATGCCATAATAACAATTATAATTTTAAAAGGTTTTCTTCCACTGTTTAAAAATAGTAGAAATTTCTTTCTAGTTTAATTTAGTATTTTTGCAGAATATTTACATAAATTTAACAGTGAAAACATTTATACCTGTCAGTATCACATAAAAAATAGCTACTTAGATGCAATAAAAAACTGGTAAATGACATGTGCTTTCTTGCATGCCTTTTAGTGGATACATTTTTTTTTAGTAGGGATTTTAAGGTTTAACTAAGAAAAACTGGTAACATGTAGAATGAGAAGTAGAGGGTGTGTGTGTGTGTGTGTGTGTGTGTGTGTGTGTGTGTGTGTGGTAACTGCGTCCTGAGAGCAGCACAATGAAAAACTAAACATCAACGTAGAGAACTGAGGCAAAGGTGACTAAGTCATCATAAATGTCTTCTCTTCTGACTTCTAAACCTTTTCAAGTTACTTGCAATGTCACAATGACCCCTCAACTTTAATGTGTCGCATACTGAACCCGGCAATTCCCTTTCTTGCTATTGAGAACCAGCCCATCTTGTTTCCTTTATCTAATTCATCACACAAGCCTAAGTCCATCCTTCCTACCTTGCCACTTGCTAAAATATCCGCTTGCTAGATATCACTGATAGCATCTCTCCTCTTAATCCTCATTTTCAATCTCAGTATTTATATTGATAAACATTTTCTTACAATATAGTTTTTGAAAGCCTAGGGGTTAAGGTGGAGGTGGGATTTATACTGATGACTTGCTTGTTAGATCCATAACGCCAAGGATGAGTTCAGTATAACAGACCAGTGAGATGATTCTAACTGCATTTCTTTCAACTCATTGCTTAAGTTAGTATTTAAAAAGGTGAAGTAGAAAAGCTGTTTTCACATTATTTCACTTTAAAATAACTTTTCTAAATATCAACAATTTATCTAGTTTCTCAGCCTTGATAACTAGCTTCATCTCAAAGGCTTGTGTATTTTGTGTAGAGATCACTGCGAGGAAGTATCTGAGCATGAAGATTACTTAGTGATTGAACCATTAAGAATGCTTTTGAAACTGGGGTGCCTGGGTGGCTCAGTCGGTTCAGTCTCTGCCTTCGGCACAGGTCATGATCTTGGGGTCCTGGGATTGAGCCCTGCATCAGGCTCCCTGCTCAGCAGTGAGTCTACTTCTCCCTCTCCCTCTGCTCCCCCCAACACACTCATTTTTTTTCTCTCTCTCTCTCAAATAAATAAATAAAATCTTTTTTAAAAAAATGCTTAAAAAAAAGGTGCCTTTGGTTGTAAATAATGAAAATCTAACTAGTAATAGCTGAGAGAAATAGGGAATTATGTGTCTCATGTAACTTGGAGTCTGGAGGTTGGCAGTGCAAAGCTGGTGTGATGTCATCAGCAACCCTGCCTTTTTGTCCTCCATTTCTTAGATTTTGGCCTTTCTCCTCATACCTCCATGCATCAAATCTGCCATACAGATAGGAAGAAGGACCGTTAGGGGAAGAAGCAAAGAGATAAGTCATCAGATTTCCCCTCCCATCAGGGAAACGGTTTCTTTCCCAAATGCCCCATCCAACAGATTTCAAATGATGTCTGAATGAGGAGAACTCTAACAAGCACAAGTTCCTTCTGACCTGGAAGGTGATTAGAGAGCAAGAAGGATTGGAATGGGTGTGGGAAGCAGACAACCCAAAGTGCCTATCACAGTTGAGGAAGATATTTTGAGGCTAATCCATCTCACAGCATGAGCTGACATGGAGCTTCCTCACCTTCAGAATGCAACAAAGCCTAAGAGAGTACAGGACAGCAGCTGAGAAAGAGAAGAAAGTTTTAGGATTACAGAAGTGTTTGACAATCAACCAAATAATGATACCTAAAAGGGATAATTTTCTGTTCTGTATTTGATTACATACTCAACTATACAAGTGAGTCATGGATAAACAGTAGTGATTGAAAAAAGAATTTGGGGAGGTCAAGTTGTCAACAGTGTGATCCAGCAACCAAAAAGCTCATTTCTCATGCCCTATACTAACTGAAATGCATATAAGATGTTTTGACACTGTTCTTTTACTGACGTTTTAATCTTCGGGACAGTATGCTCCCATATTTAGGAATTCAAATTTGAATCAGAGTTATACCTATATTGAATCACTTTTATTGCAAGAGCATTTTCCAGGGGAAACTGTATTAAGCCAGCTTAATTTTTTAATTAATTTATATGAAGTGAAACTAAATTACTTCCAAATATTTTAAAATTTCTTAACAAAGAAATTTGGGTTCAGGTCTAACTAATTTACCTCAGTCAGAATATAGACCTGGTTTTTGTCAAGAAGATTTGCTTCCTCCATCATTATTTGGTCACTTACAGATTTTACCCTGGTGGTTTTAGCTTTCTACAGTGTTATTCGGTGTTGTTTAGAAACAATTTTGTAGTGTTCTATGGAACCAAAAGGTAGAAGTTCAGTCAGTCTTGTGTCTAAAAGAAATGTCACAATGTGTAGTAGTAGCCATTTGCAATTTTGTGTTATGCTGATTACTTCTACTATTCATTTAGCATATAATGTTTTGAGTATCTGTTCCAAGCCAGGCACTATTCTAGCTGCTGGTTAATACAGTGGTGAATAGAGCTTACCATCTACTCAGTGAGACAAATAAGAAATAAAACATTTGCCATAAAATGTCAGGTTGTGTTAAATGTCAGGAAGAAAAATAGATTGAAGAGGAGACATTTAAGCAGAGACTGAAATAAACACAGAGTAAACCATGAAACTATATGAGAAAAGAGCACGTTCAGGTAGAGAGGGCGTGGGGCGTACAAAGGTCATGAGGTGAGACCAGGTGTAGAGTATTTGAAGAACAGCAGGAGGGCTGGCCTTGAGTAGAGTGTGCTAGCAGAAGAATTATAGGAAGAACGGTTGGAGAGATAGGCAGGGGCCAAATCATGTGGGGCCATTTTGGCCTTAGTTTGGACTTCCGAATTTTTCTTAGTTGTGGCAAGAAGCCACTGGAAGGTCTCAAAGGCTCCTTTGTTCTATGGCTAATCACCTGTAGGAGGACAAGAGTAAAAGCAGGGAGATGGTTGGAGGTTACCGTCAGAGGTGAATGACTTTAGTGGGTTGGTGGAGGTGATAAGAGGTAACATTCATTATCATTTGTATAAAAACCCAGTAGCATGCATTTATTTCTTGAATCAAGGAGTATTCATGGGACAGACTCATAGGATCTATGTACTCAGTAGCTGGAAAACATCTTAGAGATAAAATATAAAAACTAACCAGCTTTTAATGGAAATACTGTTTCCAGAACAAGGAGAGAAATTATCCCATCCTAATTTCAAAGTAGGTTGATCACCGTAAGTATTAAACACTGTGTCACATTTATGCTTCTTGTTTAAACAATATTTGAATAAGCAAGGGAGACAAAGGCCACATTCAAGGGAAAATGGTAAGCATGCCAAAGGCTTCTGAGAATAGATAGTGCCTTGGGGAGACAATGTGCATCATGGCTAGGAGCACAGGCTCTGAGTCCAGACTCGTCATACTGAAAGTCTGCCCTTGGGGCACCTGGGTGGCTCAGTGGGTTAAGCGTCTGCCTTCAGCTTGGGTCCTGGTTCCAGGGTCCCGGAATTGAGCCCAAAATGAGGCTCCCTGCTCAGCGGGAGTCTGCTTCTCCCCCTCCCTCTGCTCCTCCCCAGCTCATGTTCACTTTCTCTCTCACTTACTCTCTCAAATAAATAAATAAAATCTTAAAAAAAAAAAGTCTGCCTTCTCACTTAGCTGTGTGGCTTTGGACAACCTCTCTGTTCCTCTCTCTCTACAGAATACTTCAAAATTTGCTCTGGAAAAGCTTTTCCCTCTTGTTAATTGAGTGTTAGACATCATATTCGCTGATGAACTTTTCTTACCCAGCTGCCTTCCCCTCAATTTCCTAGCTAAAGTTAGGCAACTCATACAGTGATGGAACTATTTTTTTTTTTTAAGATTTATTTATTTTAGAGAGGTGGGGAGAGAGAGAGCATGCCTGCAGGGTAAAAGGGCAGAGGCAGAGGGAGAGGAAGAGAGAAACTTAAGCAGACTCCACACTGACCATGGAGCCTGGTGTAGGGCTCTATCTCATGACCCTGAGATCTTGACCTGAGCTGAAAACAAGAGTTGGATGCTTAACTAGCTGACTGTGCCACCTAGGTGCCCCATGATGAACTATTTCTTACTTTTCTATTTCGCATCCTGTTGTGGGCTCAATTGTGTGCCCTCCCCCATCCCCACACCAGCAAATCATATGTTGAATATATTTGAGATAGGACCTTTAAAGAGATAATTAAGGTAAAATGAGGTCATGGTGGGCCCTAGTCCAATATAAATGATGTCCTTATAAGAAGAGATTAGGACACAAACAGAGGACAGACCATGTGAACGCAAAGGAAGAACATGGCCATCTCCAAGCCAAGGAGAGAGGCCTCAGAATGAGAGCACCCTGCCAACACCTTGACCTCAGACTCAGACTCCAAAACTACAAGAGAATACATTGCTGTTTTTGAACCCCCCAGTCTGTAGTTCTTTGTTGACAGCCCAAGCAAACTAACACACATCCTATGAACTCTGAAAGGGCAGAGATTGTATCTTTCACTGTCTTTAATTTTATCTAAAGTTTTTGTTACAAGGAGTGAAAAAGAAATCAGTATATATTAGGCACCTACTATATGCAGGCACTGTATTAGATACTTTACATATATTATTTGCTTAATTTTCCCAACAGTGCCCATTCTATAGATAAGGAAACTGAGGCTGAGAAGATAGGTATTACTCTGCCCATTCTATAGATAAGGAAACTGAGGCTGAGAAGATAGTAAGTATGCTAATCAGGTGTGTCTTAGGGTTGCAGAACATCATCTGTGTCCTACAACAAAATGTGGTTTTAGGGGCGCTTGGGTGGCGCAGTCGTTAACCGTCTGCCTTCGGCTCAGGGCGTGATCCTGGTGTTGTGGGATCGAGCCCCACATCAGGCTCCTCCGCTATG
>NC_048231.1:92303257-92467569 GCF_002007445.2 Ailuropoda melanoleuca | reverse complement strand
TTCGACAGAGAGAGAGACAGCCAGCGAGAGAGGGAACACAAGCGGGGAGTGGGAGAGGAAGAAGCAGGCTCCCCGCAGAGGAGCCCGATGTGGGGCTTGATCCCATAGTGCCGGGATCACGCCCTGAGCCGAAGGCAGACGCTTAACCATTGTGCCACCCAGGCGCCCCTCGGTACATCAGTTCTAATTACCCTCTGTCAAAGCTGGGGTTCTGGAGCCAGTACTGGAGCCCAAATGGAGTAAGCTTGTTTACAGAGTAGAGTCAAGGCAGAGACTTAGCCACAAGGTCAGAGCAAGGCTGTGTATTGCAACACAGAGTCCACATGCCCAGCAGTTGGTTATTTGTGATAGGAGTGCTGAAAGACATGAGGAAAGCAGCTCAGAGACTGGGGAATCGGTTTACATTAGGTAAAGGCAAAAGAAGACAGAAGCTGAACTTGAATAGGAGGTCCAGGATGTCAGTCAAAGGATTGCCCCAGTCACACCTCTGCCACAAATGACGAACCTTTGTGTCATGCTGCAGTGTTTAAGGGTCTTCCAACACATTATTTCATGCGATCTTAGCACAACGCTGTAATGTAGATATTCTTCACAGTAGATGTATTTACGGTCTTCATTTTCACGCTGAGGACACTGTGGCGCTAAGGAGATTGTGACTCACTTATGTCACAGATTGGGAAATGGTTGAGCAGGTCTGGAGGGCAGCACTTTAGTAACCAAGGCTGTAGAATCCCCACTGCCCCTCGCTGACTCTACTTACAGGGAATTTCCCAAAGTCTTTGTTTTGTGACCCTCATAAACTCTCTTTTAAAAGTGGCTTTGGAACCATTCATTCACTGCAGAGTTTTGATAATACACGTTTAGGATTTAAAGGATAAAGAAATATTGATCAGGAGGGAGTGAGCCAGAAGTAGTTGATTATGTCCTTCAATGCACAAAAGTTTTAAATTTTTATGTAGTCTGATTTATCTGTTTTTATTTTTGTTACCTGTGCTTGCTTGATCCTTTTTAAAAGAGGCTTTGAGCCATTGCAAAACTTGTACTTAACATCTAGCATGACGTTCTTCCTGGCACTTGCATGGTACCTCCAGGCCTATTTCTTGCATTCCTTTACACAACCATCATGGGAATAAAGTGTTCATCAGAGCACAAAATAATTGCAGAAAGAGACACTACAGATGCACAAGACAAACATTGAGCATCATTCAAACCAAGGGAAACAGAATGGTGCATTAGCCCTCGCAGGCCGAGAATGCTTTGATGACCCCCACTCTGCAGTACTAGCCGTGAGGAAAGGGTATTAACTCCATGTTTCAGTATTATAATTTATTGATGATACTTATTAAAATATCATATAATTGATTGATGCTGTAATGGGTAAAAACTATGCTGTAGAAATTTGAACTTTTTGTAATGGGAGCTGCCCTCTGCACACAGTGACCACAAGTACAGGTTTACCTGGAACGGTCCTAGTTTATGTCTGTCATCCTGGTATGCTCATTACCCCCACAAAATCCAGAGGGGACAGAAAGGTGATAAAGGAATTAGCCAGTTAGTAAGTTAGGTTAAACCATAGTTCTTCTCAGTCTCAGTGCTTTGCCCTCACGCATCGAACTCCTGTCCGTGAAATGGGGTGCTTGTTCTGAGAGACTTCTCCAAGGCGGGTGTGATAGGGGACTTCAGAGCTCAGGTTCTGTTCTTCAAGCTGAAAGCAGTGAATGATCCTCCATAAATTCCCCATATCCCTGCTGAAATACCTCCTTGCTCTGCTGTTTGTCTTCTTTGTCTCTTATGTAATTACAACGTCCAAAAAAATGCCCTCTTAACAAAGGAAGGTGATTGTAGAGGGGAGGTTGGGGGATGGAAGGGGTTGGGATGGAGAAACAAAATGAAATCTGAGTTAGAGAAATTAGGCTTTCTAAATGGAATTGCCCAGATTGAGGCTGCAGGGGGAAGTTTTTGATTTGCTGCTATTCTTGTCGATAGGTTAGAATTCTAGAATCTTCTCTGTGTATGCTGTGTAGCAGTGATGGAATGTACTGCCTTGGGAAACTAGGTGGGACAGGTCTGATGGGCACGAGTGGTTCGTGCAGCTTCATCAGCATCTGACTTATTGCGAGGAAAAGGCTTGGATAACGGCTGGGAAATATGCTTCAAGATTCAAAGCTAAAGCACCATATAATAGGGTTCCCATTATCAAAACTTGATTATTGTACTTTTTCCTGCATTCTTTTTGTGAGAATGTTGCTTTTAAGTTTTGGGTTTCTAATTATTCCTGTGTGAATGTATATATGAAAAGCTGAGATGTTTCTTGTCATGTTGCAGATATTACTAAATTTATTGGCAGAGTTTCCTTAATGGGATCTAGAGTTATTTGAATTGTGTTCCTGCGGTGGTTTCCCTTTGTGGCAAATTTTGTTTCTAAACTCCTTTTTATTAGAAATATAGTTAATAACTTCAGCTGGAACATGCCTGTTAAATACAGGAATGGAATGTTGTCCTTTTGTCCTTACTACTTGATTGCTTTATGAATACAGAAATGGTGAGAATGTGTCCCAGAATTCTAGCGAGGACTGGGAGCTCACCAACCCCATGAATGTGGTCTGCACGTATCTGTAATGGTCATCATGTCATCGTGGTGATTGCAGTGGGTTTTCAAAATTAATTTGAGAGATGCCTCAGCTTTTAGTTTCAGGTTAACAAGTAATAGTTTCTTTAAAAATGAAGTTTGTATTATTAGGGCATGAGACAGTATTCATGTTTATGGGGATAGTCCATGATGTTTAAAAATGCATCTTCAGAGTGGATTTTACCAGAATTAAATTGAGACTCTTAAAGGAATATACTCCAGTCAGTAGAGTGAGCTGAGCCTGTGGCTATAAGCTCAGTGGTTCTCTGGAGAACCTTGTGGCATCAGGTGTTCTTTTAACAGCCATGTGAAAAATACCCTGCCCAGGCCGTAAAACTGAGTGGGGCTGACAGAGCTACAATTTAGTATTTTCTTCTTTTGATCTTTTACACTGTATCTTCATTCGTAGCGGGTCATAAACTTCACAGAGTACTGCCTTTTATATGACATCCTAAAAGAAGTGCATTTCTTAAACTAGAGAAAAAATTCCCTTGAGGTAATCTTCATAACTGTAACAGCATATTTAAATTTACATTCTAAGTGTATTTGGTATGAGGTGAATAGAGTCGGCATCATCAGTTTGATTGGTTTGATTTGATAGTGGTGTTCATTTGGACAGTTTCCTACGTGCACTATTGTTATATCTTATTAAACTACAAATGACAAAGTATCACTTCTCTCTAGCTATAATGATAACTTCTCATATGTTCAACAATATTTTAATACCCTCCTAAATGTAATTAAAGTGCCATAAAATACCTTTACTCTTATAATGAATACTAAGCTTTATTAAAATCAATGATTCTCAAACTCTTTCTTATCCAGTACCTCTGATAGAGATGACCTGCTTCTTTTGCCCGTTACCCTGATTAAAAAGTACAATCAGCCTTTTATCACCCCTTGTACAGGCTGAACAGGCCTTCCTGGTGCTTCTGTATGCCCCTCCGCACAGAGACCCTGTCCCTCTACCATCACACATGTACACCTTGAGAATACCTGATTTAAATGATGTCAAAATAGTCAAGGGGAGAGAGTGGGAACAGCTAAACTCATTTCAAGTTGAAATTGGGTGCTCCTTTCACTCTCCTATGCTAAGATGATACCAAGACTTGTTTGATGGAAAATATCACAAGCTGAATGTCTTATGGCTCCATTACTTGAAGATGATGAGCTTCACAGCTGTTTCCTACCAATAATGTTAGCTTAAATGAGCCCAAAGTTTGTGATTTCAGGCCACTGTAAAGAGATAAGTGATCTGTGAAATACCTTTTATAGATAGACGTCCACTAAATTTGAGAATAGCCACCTACCTGCTGGTTTTATGAAACTTATTATTAAAGTAATTTAAAATGTTAAGAGTGTTTTAGGTAATTTAAAGTATAAAAGTGATAAAAGGTCTAAAAGAGCAAAATCTGGGAGACAGTAGCTTTGACTTGGAGATTAATGAAGGAATCTATCCTTTCTCCTTTATTTAGATGCCTTGGCTATAAAACTTTCACTTTCCTGAATTTGAATTTGAATGTGGGTAACGTTTATGTGTGTGTGTGTGGTTGGTAGTTTTGTTAAAGTACTTCTAACTTCTGTCAAAGCATAGGATGGCCTGCTCTAAAATGTCAGAATACTTAACCTGGGGGCAGTAACCTTAGATTGATGACAAAGACACAGGCGCTGCCAGTATCAATCAGACATTTTCATAACATATTACAGTTGTTGGAGAGATCTCAAAACGTTATTTATGTTCATCACTAGTTGTGTAACAAATTTGTTTTTCTAACATTTGACATCTATTTCAAAATCATTGGTGGGGGATTCCTGGCTGGCTCAGTCGGAAGAGAATGGGACTCTTGGTCTCGGGGTAGTGAGTTTGAGCCCCATGTTGGGTGTAAAGATTACTAAAATAAATAAAAACTTGAAAAAATCATTGGTATCTTTTGTAATTCTGTGTATTTTATGTATACATTTAGGAACATTATTTAAAGGGATCTATGTTCCTTCCCATATGTGTTCTTTCTTCCTGTCACATGTTTCTTTTTCTCCTTCTGTAGCATCAGCCACTACGTGATTGTCATGTCTATGACCATCGTTCTCGTGTTTCTCAATGGCCTGGCACACCTGCTCACGACAAAGAAACTTGAACTCTGTGGCAAACCCAAAAGCCACCTCATATAATGTTACTGAAGCCATCATTCAACATCTGGATCCTGCTTCTCATTCGCCTTTTAAACCGAACTCTTATCGAGGATTCAGTAAGAAAATGGATATTGGTATACAGCATATTCTGCTCCTACAATGAAAACGATATGTGGAATTCTGAATTTACAGGTTGTCTGGAATAAAGGAGCTTCCGTTTTCTTTAGGTTTTTTACGTGTGAAATAGTGGTTATATCTGTGGAAAAGCATAGTAAACTTTCTCCATTTGCATTTTCTTCCTTTAGCTGGCAGCTCTCCTCTTTGATGTTTCAGAGCACCTGTAGCAGTCTGGTCACCAACTGTGCAACTCCTCGTACGTGCAAAGGAGGATGTGCTCCTGTGGGGGCGGTACTGATCACATCCAAAATCAGTGATGGCGAAACTTGAAGGAAATCACCAGGTGGCACCATAAACATTTATCAACTCTCAGCGCTGGTTTTGCAAGTAGTTCTAACTACTTGATGATAACACTAGAAAGACAATCAGGATCTGCTACTTCCTGAAGCTTCAGTGGAAACAATGCTGCCAGCCGTTTGTCATTTTCCTTCTGTGCAATACTGTCTCAGCGCTGTTTCCAGGGTGTTCATCGTGTACCAGCCAGGTGCAGCTTTGACCTTCACTCTATTTTTTTTTCTTCATTTCTGGATTCGCGTTGGGATTTCTGAAGATGAAAAGGTGGAAAACACTTGGTATTTGTGTCTAGTTCAGGGGAAAGATTTTCAATTGTAGACTCAGTATTTGTTACCCCCATACCTTTTATCACGTATTGTTTCAACAGAATTCTTGAAGTCAATGGTTAAACTTCCTGACAATATCACAGAAATCATTGTTAACATTGTTGATCTTTCTGGTTGTAAGATTCTAGCCCAAAGGCCTAGAGTCCTTTCATTTAATTTAAATTTCCATCTGTAAACTAATTCTCATGGATGAAATATTTTGAGAGTAATTTTTATTTGGATTTTTCATCAAGTGACCTTTATATATCACTATAGAGTTGGCATTTTGCCCACGGGGTGCCTGTAGATTTTGGCTGATACTAAGCTTTGCTGGTCTGAGTCCCATTTTAAAAAAAAATAATTGCTTTTGAATTAAATTATAGCATTACTAACTCATGTTAATGATGAAGAAGCTCTCTACAAATTACTATATTTTTCAAATTGGCAGGTGAGTGAGCAAATACAATTTAGAAGATTTGAAAATCAGTTTGGCAAAACGTGCTTTCTTAATTTCTGCTTATGAAGTGTGGTGATAATTTGTGTGTCATAGTACTTAATGGTATACCAATGACAGCAGCATAGTAAGTAAGAGATCGATGTCAGTATAAGACCACATGCATCAGTCTGTAATATAAAATTTCAATCAGGAACTGAGAAGCTGCTGTTAACAGGTGATGACATTGGCAGATACAAAACCCACGAACTTTCACATTGTCTCAGAGGATTTTTAATCTCTTTTTAAACAAATAAGAGAAAACCGACTTTATAAATACCTACCATTTAACTCCTTTTATATCTAGTTTTATCTTCCATCTATTCCCAGATTTTCACACAGAGGAATTAATGAATATTTTATCACAGCATTGTAAAAGGTGCTCAGTGCTTTACCTTTATTTTGTTCTTCGAAGCACATCTTTTCCTAATATTGTTTTGAGTCAATGTGCGCTTACAAAACAGGAGTATGTACTTGCAGCCACAGACTGGCCTTGCTGCACTGTTTACTGGACGCCTCAGACTTGCTTGGGAACAGTTTGCTAGATGGGCCTTTTCTGTTGTGCAGCTTGTCAAATATCTTAAAGTGTTTTGATATGCATATTTTTATATTAATAACAGAAAAAAATAAATATGATTTAAATATATTTCTGTTTAAGGTATTTACTTTTTCATTCTAATTATTAATACCAGATCTCCAAATCAAAACTTAAGACATTTGTTGGTTTTAATTAGGAATTCCTGTAAGAATTAAAGGCTGCATATCAGATTGAGAAAATACTGAACAAAAAATCCGTGGACCATGAATAAATTATGGAGGATACTCTAAGGACTTCAGAAACTAACTGCAGTCTATCCATAATTAACCAATGTTTTAGTTCTCTGTATTATTATATTTAGTGTGCACTATTTAGAACATAAAATGCTTTTTTATTTTTTAGGGAAATAATGTTATAAATGGTAATATATTTTCATAATAATTCCCTGCAACTAACAATGATAGAGCTGGACTACATACCTAGATACCTGGTCATCATTCACGATCCAAATTTCAGCCAACTCACATATTAGGAGCATTATGTTCCCTACCCCAACCCCCTACTTTTATATACTTGTTGTAGTAGATTAAGGACTCCTTTGCTCTCCCACCTTTGATACATACCTCTACCATCAAAAATGTAATTTCTGATGGAGCTGGCCCGGGGGGGGGGGTGAGGATTATGCAGGGGGTGGGGGAAGTAGGTGAGAGACTGTCTCCAGAGACAGACAGTAGCTCTTCAGAGTTCCAGCTCTCCTGGGGAGAACCTGGGGAGCCCCTAGATAAACTCCAGACATCTTAGACATCATCTGTTCAAGGGGGCTGAAGGAGGGAGCTAAATTGACTCAGTCATTTGAAGTGGACAGCCTTTTGGCAGTTCGGAGGACTCCTTTAGGAGACCAGAGAGAACATGGTAATTTCTCACCTTTTCAGACTCATTCCTTATATATCTACGTTTTCTTCATCCCTTATAAAATGCTTTGAAGTGGGATTGTTATCTTATGTGTTTTCAGAACTATGGTAATATCTTGTAGCGTTTTTGCATCAAGGTATGTAAAAAAACTAGATGAGATTCCTGCACTTAATACTCATTTTATAACAAGAGCATTTGAGAAGTAATGTGTCACTTATTAACTTCCCTGCAGACACAAACTGATCAGTTTTTCAGCTCATCACCCTTAGAACTGCAGTATTTATTTGCCACATAGCATTTCTCAAAGTATGTCCCTTAGAACATCGGTTCCTTGGGGTTTACAAGGAATCCTTCCTTGTATTAGCATACAAATAGATGTCATAATAAAAAGGGTTCCCTGATCAAATATATTTGAGAAGCACTTAGTCAAACAAAGTTAAATAGGTGTATTTATTATAGTGCTTAGAGAATTTAACTTTGTCTATGCATTGTGCAGGGGAAAAGATACCAGTATGCCAGCAATTTCCACTTGCTTGGCTGCAGACCCTTCTTCAAGTCTCCCAACTGGTAAGCATGCTTTAAAAATGTTGCCGTGTACTTTCACACTTAAAACCTCAATTTGTCACACTGTTTTGGAAAAGGGTATTATATGCTTAATTGAATCTGTTTTCCTGAGAAAACTTTAACCCTTAATGTGGGAAAACTTTAAAATTTTACCTACTTCTTTATAAACTGTGCCTATGATCATTTAGTCTTCCATGTGGGACCCTACAGTACTACCATATGGCATCCAGTTCATCACAGATCATTAGATACCCTCATAGAATTTGGACTAGGTCTTTATTCCTTGTATTTTACAGACTTTACCAGAAAAATACATTCACAGCAAATATTGGCTTGTTTTCTCGTGATTTGCCATGATGGAAGGTGAATTCTAGTTGGAGTCTTTATCCCTTCCTTGGTTTTTCAGTTTTACTTATTTCTCTCCTGTCCTGTTTTCTCTCTTCTCTACTCATGTCACTCCTCTCTCTTAGCCATGTTAGAACCTGGTGTATATACAAATAATGGATTTTCTTCGTGAATTAGTTCCCATCAGTTCTTCCGTTCAGTGTAGGTAGGGTGTGAGTGTATAGTGCTCAGCTGGGCCAATGTCTGCTTGGCATTCTCTCCTCTGGAGTAACTGCCTCCATTGCTAACTGTTCATTGTGTCTCTAGCAGAAGCCAAGTGGTTTTTATGACTCTTCCCTCACCACAGTTGACTAGGTTAGAGGTGCACATCTCGCCCAAGCTGGGCCAATCGGAGTTCTTTGCAAGATTTTCAAGCTAGAAAGGAGAGAAACTGTCTGGGATTCAAACTTCAGGAGCTATTGATAGCTAGGTTGGATTGAGATTCTCTAGATACCTTCTAATAGATAACCTCCCATCACATGCTTATTTATCCGATAAAAAGAGGGGTTATTTTTATTATTATTTCTAAGGACACGGTGGATAATGATAAGTCCAAAGCTTCACTTAAAATATTTATTTTTGGGGGCGCCTGAGTGGCACAGCGGTTAAGCGTCTGCCTTCGGCTTAGGGCGTGATCCCAGCGTTGTGGGATCGAGCCCCACATCAGTCTCCTCCGCTATGAGCCTGCTTCTTCCTCTCCCACTCCCCCTGCTTGTGTTCCCTCTCTCGCTGGCTGTCTCTATCTCTGTCAAATAAATAAAATCTTTAAAAAAAATATTTATTTTTGTATATTCTTTTACCTTCTGTTTTCTAAATTGGAAGTCAATGGGACAGAATGGTTCGGTGATGTTCTTTGCAGGTCTCTTTAGCTCTGTCCTCTGCTGCCCAGCCTCTCTTGGTTCCAACCGTCTAATAGCCCTTCCCATTCATTTCCAAAGAAATTTTGTCTGCATCTCTGTTACTTGCAACCAAGAACTTTAATTGATGTGCATGCTTTGAATGTGTTTGTAAATGATCTCTTCAATGTTTAGTGCAATTTCTAATTATGACTTTTAAAAATATAGGGATAAAACTTACAAAGCCCTTACAATGTGCCAGGCACTATTTAAATGCTTTACAAATACTAAACTATGTAGTCCTCTTAACAACCTTATGAAGTAGATATTATTATACTATCTTACAGATGGGAAAACTGAAACACAGGGTGATTTATAAATAATTTGCCCAAGATCCCACAACTAGTGTGAGACTGGCTGGCTTGGCTTTGCTTTTACATTTTAAACAGATAGTTTCTGCCAAGACATTGTATCCTGGAATCTGCATAAAAGTATTGGTGTATTTTTGCTTCTGAAAGCTCACTGTATCTAAGCAGGTGATATGAAAACTAGACTCTTCAGTTGTATGTGTACACTCAAGTGTAAACAGTATAATTAGGAAAACATACTTTTGAAGTTGCCTACACGTGTGCAATTGGCATGGGGCATGCTTGCACCAGATTCTTAACATTTGAGGCATATGCCAGCTGTCTTCCAAATGGTATATAAAGCAAAAGGAGCAAGTTTCCTCACATTTATTTATTTATTTATTTATTTATTTATTTATTTATTTATTTATTTTAAAGATTATTTATTTATTTGACAGAGAGAGACAGCCAGAGAGAGAGGGGACACAAGCAGGGGGAGTGGGAGAGGAAGAAGCAGACTCCCAGCGGAGGAGCCTGATGTGGGTCTCGATCCCATAACGCCGGGATCACGCCCTGAGCCGAAGGCAGATGCTCAATGACTGAGCCACTCAGGTGCCCCTCCTCACTTTTTTAAAAAATTTGCATTAAAAGAAGGAAGGAAATTATTTGCTATCTATTTTCAAGCACTTAAAGTTTTGTAAAGACCTGGAAGCCCAGAGTCCCTGGGACCTGTGAATGTGATCTTATTTAGAAGAAGGGTCATTGCAGATATAATTAAGGATTCTGAGATGAAATCATCCTGTATTATCCAGGGGGGCCATAAATCCAAAAGCAAAGTGTCCTTGTGAGAGAAGAGATGACAAAAGGAAAAGGCCACATGAAGATAGTGATGTGGCCACAAGCCAAGAAAGCCACTAGAAGCTGGGAGAGGCGAGGAAGGATCTTTGCTCCAGGCCTTCAGAGGGAGGGTGGCCCTGCCAGCACCTTGATTTATAATTCTTGGCCTCCAGAACTATGAGAGAATAAATTTTCATTGTCTTAAGCCACCCAGTTGGTGATAATTCGTTATGGCAGCCCTAGGAAACTAATACATTTGGGGAGGTTAGCTTTATAGAATCAGACTGAATCACAGCACTTGCATGGCTAACTCATAAAATTTACTGGATCACAAGTTTGAGTACCGTAGTTCACCCTAAAATGTGAATATAAAGATATCAGCACATAAACGTAGAGGTGGAATTAATTACTCTTTAATGTCAAGAATGCTGATGATTTTTTCTGGAAGTAGTAAAGAGATCCTTAGACTTTCCTTTTCCCTTCAGTATTTTTGGTATTTATGCATCTGGATTCAGTTGAAACCAGAAAGTTGAAAGCTTGTCATAAATCTGGTCGTCTTTTAAACTGTTGCCTTTGGGCTTCCTTGAGAAGAGCATTACCCTCCTTACATTGTGGCATCCATGACCTAATCCAGAATGTGGGAGGGAATTTTCCCACAGGAGCCCTGCACACAAATCCTCTCAGTCTTGATCCAGATTTGGCGTAAATTAGACATGCCACCACAGGCCCCGTGACAGGGCCTGGCACCATCACAAGAACATTCCCCAAACCTTCAAGTGAAGCCTTCAAGAGATGTTTCCTTTGTTAAGCCATGAGTTTTGTGTAATGTTAACTGACATTCTGGTTTATAAGATCTTATCTCATGTCAGTCTGACGGTTGGAGCTGCTGTTCTTAATGCTTCCAGAGCCTCAGAGCCTGAACAAACTCACTGGGGTCTATGATGGGAGAATAATGAGGTGAGGGCCTGTTTGCTATCCCCTGCATCTCTGCATTTGAGAGCTTGTGTGGCTGGAGCCTTACTGATTTCCTTACTTTATGTGGTAGACCTGCTCATGGGCAGAGCTGGTGAGGCCTGGAGTTTGGCCTAAGGCAGTGAAGCTTTGATGTGAACTAAACATGCATGGGATCCTTAGATGTGATAACTCCCGCAGAGGACCGTTTGCTCTCTGTCCTTTTTCCTGCAGACCCACTTTCCGGCTCTCACTGTTGCTCTTCTGAGTGGCAACTTGAGGCTTTGGCCTTGCTCCTGAATGTATAATGGGGTGAAGCAGTCACCAATACTAACCTGTTCCCCTGTTCATCAAATTCAGCTTTTTGAGATTGAGCCAGTTCAACTGGCTGTCAACAGAATAAAAGTGTTCTCCTTCAAAAAAGTGAAGTTTTCTTCCTTTCATGCATCCGTCTACCCAACCATTCTTCATTCACCCCAGCACCACCCCTGCATCTCCCAACAAAAAGCTTTCCTTGAGCTCTTGTACGTCAGCTCCGAGGTTGGATGAAGGACGCTGAAGCCGTGAAAACCCAACACTGACTCTACACTCCCGTTCTCCTCGGGCTTTACAGGTGGGCAGAAAAGCTAGCAGGAGTAAGATAAAAAAGAGAGGGAAAGATCAAAGGCGTTCTCTGGATCAGTTTACCCAAGAGGGCAGAAAAAATGAAAAATGATGTAAAGCCACCAGAAACGGAACAGGTCTCTTTGCTCCAACCTTCTTACTGCTCCCTTGCGTCCCAATCAAAATTGTGTTACCTCTTGGGAGAACCCTGGGAGGAAGACAAGATGCGGAAGGCTCATGGTAGTGACTCACCAGAGTGACCAGCAGCTTCCATATCGCCCCATTGCTGGTCTGCCTGAGTCTGTGCTGTGCTTGAGTTTTCCCTTGTCTTTGCTGTGGCCACCACGTTAGAGCCTTGCAGTGTCTGTGCCGCTTTTCACATGGAGAGCTGATGGTGCTCATCACTGATCCAAAGGACGAGCACGTGGAATTGCTTCTGGGGAATCAGGGAGATGTTGCTATCTATGAAGACTTTTTTTCCTTTTTCCCTCTGATGGCAACTTCCTTACTTGGGAGGCACACCCAAACCCTGGGCTTCGTTAGAGCCATATTCTAAGGAGCCAAGAAAACAGAATTGGGCAGTTGCTACACAAGAAACAGTACCATGTCTTACCTGGAGAACTCCAACGGTTTTGATCTACATGAAAAGGTGAATCATTTCCAAAATGGCACTTCGTTCAGAATTGTTATCCTTTATTGGACAATGCTTTTCAGTTTGAATAATTAAAATCACAGTATGTACGAGGAGTAGAAACTTGCTTCTAAAAATTTAAGCGGGAAATTCCTGAAAGTTTGTCAAGAAGACTATTTTTGCCTGCTATTGCCACCCACAAAATGGATTTCCTTCAACTACAGTATTTTTAAAGCTTTTAATTTCTTCTGTTTCTTTTTAGAGTGGATGGTCTGAAAGGCCTGAGCCTGTCAAGATGGTTTGATTCATTGTTTCAGAATTGCTGACACCTTGGAAGGATAAAGGGCTCAGGAGAATGAAGTCAGTGAATCCCTCTGCTATGTTGCTGCTCTTGCAGGTTTCTGCTATGACGATTGGCAAAGAGAGACTCACCCAGAGGGGACACGTATGTAAAGGCCGAAAACTCCTTACAACTGTCAGGCGTTCTTATCCTCATCATCACTGTTATTAGGGGCAAGAGGAAAGAGTTGGAAGTGAATTTGCCAGGATCTCTCTGTGGATCGGAGAATCCAGTGCTAGCAACAGCCTGGCGGCAGAAGAGCACAGTGTAAATGAGGATATTGAAATTTAACACGTGCTGTTGGAAAAAAAATAATAATAAAGGTATTTTAAATAAAAGTAAGTATTTATCATCTTAGTGTCTTTTTAAAAGCTTGTGCCTCAGGGGAAAAATCCTTCTCAAACCACCCTGATTTGCACATTTGCCGTCATTCTGGTTTCCCATTTGGTCTGTGATGATAAAAGTGTCACCTCCTTACTTCTCTGGCAACTTCTGATGTGTCTGTCAAGTCCCCAAAGCCGATTCATTCTGGAATGTCTTTTGACAGGAGTGGCAGTGGCGGGCCCAGAGCTAGGAAGGCTGCGGGGATTCTCCGTGTGAGGAGAGCATACTGCGTACATTGGGAAGTAGTTAAGACATCAAACTTTATGTTTTGATTATCTCCAGTTTGAAAGGTTTGGCTTTGTAAGAGGGACCTGTACGCTGCTCTTTATCTTGGCTCTCGTGCCAGGATCGGTATATTCTGTCATTGGTTATTTCTTGGGGCGGTAGAGTCTGTAATAATCAGACACGTAAGGCAACTTTTCACTTGCTTTTGAAATTCAGGGGGAGCTAAGTATGCTCAAGTGTGTACTGTTCTTTAGAGTTTATGATCCTGGGTCTTGTTCAGATTAGCTGCTCAGACCTTTTGTTTTGATTTTCTGCCTACTTTTAAAAGATCTATTGAAAAGGGATAAAATAGCATTAGCCATATTCTGTCCTTTATATCTCAATAGTCACCTTTCTGGAACCTAGAATACTATTTCTTATCATCTAAGTACTCTGTGTAATTCCTTTGTTTATTTCTTTCACAAAGATTTACTGGATTCTTACTGTGTGCCAGTCACATTGCAGTGAATGACAGAGACATATAAACCGATCATTGGGCTCTCGTGATCGGTGTGATATAACTAATATATGTCCCAAGCTCTGCATGAGCCCAGAGGGAAACTGATAACTTCTGACAAGGTGGAAAAATTGGGGGAGATTTCACAGATGTAGTATTTGAAGTAGGCCTTGTTGGGGCCGTTATCACTAACTTGGAGGGGTTTAAGATGCATGGATTGCAGTGGTCTTAGGTCAAAGACTAACTGAGCCTGAATTTAGATAGGGGCAGTGGCGGGAAGTGTATTTGAAATCTCTACCAGCCTTGTTGAATTGACAGTAATTGCACAAAGTGTGACCTTCAGAGGTAGAGCTCCTCAGTCCCCAGGTCACTAGGTAAATAGCAGATACACATAAGTGATCAGTGATCAGTCATGTTACCTCTTCCAAAGTCTGTCACTGATCAATCCTGGGGGAGGACCTCTTTCCAGAGGAGAGAATGGTTTGCCAGTAGCTCCTACATTAAGTCAGAGTTTCCGAATCTCAATGTTTCCTCTGCTATAATGTACCCCACTGAGTGTGCAGGCAACCCTTGGCTCTCTTCATGTCACCCAGTGGGACTGCAGCTCAGAGACAGGACACAGTTATGTTACTCCGGCTACATTATTGCCATGGTAATAAGCTGTCTTTTGCCTGTGCCTCAGAAGTCCTACATCTCTCTGTGTCTACGAAGCGGTGACAAGATACCTTGTTAGCTTGCAATCAGCATGAGATCTCAAACCCTTTCACGGTTCCTGACATAACATATGCCACAATTTATTTACTCATCTTTTAATGGACATTTGGGTTCTTTCCAGTTTGGAGTTACTATAAATAAAGCTGCTATAGACATGTAAGTCTTTGAACACGTGAACGTATACTTACTCTTCTCTCAGATATATATCTAGGAGTAGAATGGCTGGATCATGTAGTAGGTGTATGTTTATTTTTTAAATATATTTTCAAACTGTATTCCAAAGTGTAACATTTTTATTCCCACCAGTATGAGAGTCCCAGTTCTTCCATATCTTTGCCAACACTTGACATGATCAGTCTTTTTACATTTTAACCATTCTAGCGGTCCATGGGTGGCTCAGTCAGTTAAGCATCCCACTCCTGGTTTTGGCTCAGGTTATCATCTCATGAATCATGAGATCAAGTCTCACGTCAGACTCCACGCTCAGCAAGACGTCTGCTTGAAAATTTTGTACCTCTGCCTCTCCCCCCACTCACTCTCTCTCTCTCCAATAAATGCATCTTTTAAAAAAATAAATTTTAACCATTCTAATAGGCATGTAGTGATATCTCATTGTGGTTTTAATTTGTATTTCTCTAATGACTAATGGGTCAATATGCTAATGTCCATATATCTTCTTTGGTGAAGTGTCTATACAAATATTTTGCCCATTAAAAAATACAACTGTTTAAAATATATATATATAACTGTTTGAAAGTCTTTACCTGCTAATTCTATCATCTCTGTCATTTCTGTCTTTCAATTAGCTGTTTTTCTCCTGGTTATGGATCATATCTTGCTGCTTCTTCACATGTCTGGAAATTACTGTATGCTACAAATCATGGATGCTACATAGTTAAGTGTTTAGGTTCTGTTGCCTCTTTAATACAGTGTTGAATTTTGTCCTGGCTGGTAGTGAATTTGCACATCATCTTACTATGTTTAAGGGCTGGTTTAGAGCCCTGTTAGTGTAGGTCTAGAATAGCCTCTCTGAGTGCCTGGGGCCAAGGACATTTCTCTAGTCTGACTGGTCAGTCCTTGAACATTTCCCAGACCTATGCAGTTTCCAGTATTTGTTCAACCCCCAGTTCTGCAGCATCTTTGATCAGCCTCACGGAATCTTGTTCTAAGATGAGTAGCCTGGTATTTAGCTGAAGCCTCAAGGGGACCCCTCACCCCCACCCCACAGACATCTGGAACTGCCCCTGTACAGCTTGCTTCTCTATCTACCTTGCCCTGCGCTTTCCAACTATCTTACTAGTCCAAACTTCCAATTTCTGTCTCCTCAGCTCTGCAAGACCCCTGTGCTCTGTTTGGCTTCCTCTTCATGCCACAGTCTAGAAAGTGCCTGCAGAAAGGGTATCATGGGACTCATCTCTTAGTGATCACGGTCTTGTGCTGCCTTTTGCCTGACTTCCGAAAACTATAATTCTATATGTTTTGTTCACTGTTAACAGTCATTTGCTGTAGGAGGGCTAGTCCAGTACCAGTTAATCTGCCGTGGCCAGAAGCAGAATCCCAAATGTGCTGTAATGAGGAATGTCATTTAGAAAGGCAGGTCAGGGAAGGCTCCCCTAAGGAACAGATGATGACTGGGGTGTCAGGCAGTGGAGCAGTGGGTCACCTGGCCTCCTGAAGGGGCCCTCCTTTGCCTCCTAACTGGTTCCTCTGAGATGAAGTAGGAAAAGGTTATTTGGATGAATTTAAAGACATTTTGCCTTGTACTTGGTTTTCAGCAAAATCATCAAGCTAAAATGTGTCTGGAGTTAGTTCCTGGCAAGTTCCCGTAGCTCTTTACATTCAGGACATGATTTATTTATTTATTTTTAAGCTATGTGTTTTGTTAGTTTAGAGAGTAAAAACCTTAATGTGCTGAATGACATGTCTTGAAGGAACATTCAAGTTTGAAAATGATCTCCATCTCTGGCAAAAAGTGGAACTAAACCCTCCAAACACTAAAGGCATCAGTTATGTAGACTCTCACTTTGTGTCAAGAAGTGAGTTGACTCGGGGCGGGGTGGGGGGGTGTCTGGGTGCCACAGTTGGTTGAACGTCCAGCTCTTGGTTTCAGCTCAGGTCATAATCTCAGGGTCGTGGCATCAAGACTGCATCAGGCTCTGCACTCAGCGGGGAGTCTGCTCAAGATTCTCCTTCTCCCTCTTCCCCTCCCGCTGTGCACTCACTCTCTCTCTCTCTCTTAAGATAAATAAATAAATCTTTAACAAATATATATTAAAAAGAAAAAAGCAATGAGTTGACTGGGTTCAGATATTCACTATGCCTTCTGCAACTACTACTCTGGGCCAGGTCCTTGACACCTCAAGGCTGTGTGTGTGTGTGTTCTTCTGTAAACCAGGGAGTTAGACTGGCTTTTTTCTGGCTTCAAGGCAATGAGGACAAGGCTTTTGTTATATGTACCTGCTTTCAGAATCAGCCCAGCAGATGTGGATTTGAACCTTGCTACTGCTACTTGTGGAGCCCCAAGTTTCTCATCCGAAAAACTGCAATACTGTTAAGGTTATTATGAGGACAAATGATGAAAAACAATGTGCTTACCCTGGGGCCTGGCGCAAGGTAGAAGTCTGTGGTAGGCCACCAAAAAATGAGAGTTCTAGAGTAATGAGTAAGCAGTACATGGCTTGTGTGTACCGAGTTGGTAGTTTTGCAAGTTCAGGCTCATAGCCATGTGTAGCCCGAGTGAATGTAAGGCTTAAAGAAGAAAGGACTAATTCCAAGCACTTAGAAAGTGAAGGAGGCAATGATTTGTACATGTGTATGGATCAAATGGAATTGTTCCACGGAACGGGTGCACAAGCGATTCCCTGAGGGCTGGCAAGCACAGCCAACAGCTGTTTCTATTCTGCTCTTCAACTTGCTCTGTCCCTCTGCCAGCCTCCTAGCTCCACCAGAAGCTGGAGGTCCTGGGACCCCTTGCTAAGCTTCCTGTTCCAGGGGAAGTAGGAGTCCACTCTGCTTTTTCTGTCTGTTCTCAGAGATTCCTCTGCTCTTGACTTCATGTCCTAATGCCCATTCCTTCCCAGGCGGTCCCTTGAGCTTTTAGCTATTGTCGAAGGCTCTGACTGTTCTTCTCTCATGGGGGAAAGGAATCAATAAGGGAAAATAGGTAAACTCTTGTAATGGACTCTGTTGTTTGCTGACCCAGTATCAATTATCTTTCCCTTTTTTATTAACTGAAACTCAGTTTTGTTCAGGGTGGACCAATAAAACATTGACTTCAGTCTTTGTGGTTAGGTGAAACAGTCTGGCCAATGAGATGTAAGAGCAAGTTCCCTGGTGAGGCTTTTGGGAATATGCTCTTTATAAAGGGGTGGACTCAATAGGCCATGCCTTTTGCATTTTCCTTTCACCTTTCCTGGAATAGAGAAGCACTGCCTGGAGGTGGAGGACACTTCTTACAGACGTGGTGCTGAAGGCCCTGCTCAGTCTGCAAGTGAAGGAGCAGACAGCTAGAAATGGAGCAGTTACCGGTAGCAAGGTGGAGACTCCAGACCAGCCCCGGATGACCCACCCCTGGACTCCTTCTTATATGAACAAAATGACCCCTGGTTTATTTAAGCCACTGTTTAGTTGGGTTTTCCATTATTTTCAGCACGCAAGCCTAAGTGATTCTCTTTTAAGTTGAGAGAAATATTTGGTTCTATACATGGGTGAAGTGATCAACTCTTTGGCATAGGAGGTATGTAAGCAAAGGCTCGTTGGTCATTACTCAGGGATGACTAAGGGGGTCCTCCAGGAAGTGGGGACTTGAATATGGTGGAAAAGAATGTTAATTTACAAAGAAAATCATTTGAGGGGCGCCTGGCTGGCTCAGTCAAGAGAGCATGCAACTCTTGATCTTGGGATTGAGTTCAAGCCCCATATAGGGTGTAGAGATTACTTAAAAAATAAATAAAAACTTTTTTAAAAAAGGAAGAAAATCATTTGAGGTAGAGGTGGCTTCTGGCACCTCAAAGTGAGATTCTAATTACTGAGAAATAAAATTTAATTAGTATTTTAGCACTTAAGGAAGCTACAATCGATGTGTATGATGTATTATAAGAAACATATAAAAAAATCTGCCAGTTTAGGAAACACAGAATTTTCATACAGTGTATTAAGTACACTTTTAATTAAAAAATGGATTTTTTTCATGTCTACTCTTGTGGGACTTCTAGTTAGGCATGATAGGTTCAACACATGTTTATCTTGATTCCTTCTTGAACCTCATTAAAATTAAAGAAATAAAAAATGTATAAACCCCATACAGACAAAGAGAGGATAAGAGGTGAGAGGGGCACCTGGGTGGCTCAGTCGGTTAAGCATCTGCCTTTGGCTCAGGTCATGATCTCAGGGTCCTGGGATCAAGTCCTGCATCCAGCCCAGAACCAGGCTCCCTGCTCAGCGGGGAGCCTGCTTCTCCCTCCCTCTCTGGAGCTCCCTGTGCTTGTGCTCTCTCTCTCACACACACTCGTTCTCTCAAATAAATAAAATATTTTTTAAAAAAGAGGTAAGAAAAGCAGGCAAGAGAAGTTGAGAAATTTTTACAGAAGATGGAGAATGGATGGAGAAGGGAAATTAGCAGAGGAGAAAACCATAATAACTTGTGCCTGCAGCCTACAGCTAACACATTTAATAGTGAAATATTATAGGCTTCCTACATGTGATGGGGAAGAAGACAAGCATGCCTGATACTGACTTCTCTACTTCTATTCAACATTGTACTGGAGGAGCAACGAAACTTAAGTAATACCATTTACAGTAATAACTCAAAACATCAGATGCCTAGGAACAAACCTGTTAAAAGTATTTTTTATAGTTTTATAAAAGCTATATAATATCATTAGAAGAAACTAAGAAAATTGAAATAAATGGACGGATTTACTATGTTTGTGGATTGGAAGAGAGAATAAAGTGACAATGTTGTAAAATTGTAATTCTTCCCAAATTAATTTATAAGTTCAGTGCAATTCCAATCAAAATCCCAGCAGGTCATTTTGGGGAAATTGGCAAGTTGATTCTAAACTTTACATGGAAATGCAAAGGGTCAACAATAGTGAAGAAATTGGCAAATTTATTCTAAAGCCTCAATTAGTATGATGTTGGTACAAGATGAACCAATAGAGCAATAGGATAGAATATTCAGGAATAAACTCACATAAATAAAGACCCTTTATTTATGAGAAAGTGATGCTACAAGGGCAGTGAGAGAAAGGCCGTTTTTCAATATAAATGTGTCGTGTCAATTGGATTTCCATATGGAAATAAAATGTCTCCTGACTTCCACCTCACACTACATTTAAAAAGTCAGTTCAAGTAAATTATGGAGAAAGGAAAACCACAATGCTTCCAGAAGATAATATAGGCACAAAATTCACCAATTATATGGGGGAAATATTGATGTTTTAGATTTACATTAAAATTAAGAGCTATTCATAAAAAGACTCCATTATGTTAGTCAAAAGGGGAACTAAAGAGTCAGAAAAGATCCCTGTAACACGTGATTGGCAAAGGGCTTATACCAAGAACACAGAGTTTCTTCAAATCCACAAGGAAAAGGGCACAAGGTAGTTAAGAAGAGACTCACTGATATTAAATAGCTTTTTCAAACAGGTAACAACATACAGTAGTCCCCTTTTATCTGCAGTCTCGTTTTCTGCGGTCTCGGTTACCAGGACAACCGCAGCCGGAAGAAGAGGACCCTCCCCAGGCGCAGCGACAGAACGTGGATGGTAGTTTGACGCTACGTCACTACGACGCGCGCTACGTCATCTTCCTCGCTTCTTCTCATCTGGGCTCCGTTTCATCTTTCTTTTTATTTTCAAGAGAGAGGGAGGGGTGGGGTTGGAGGGGCAGAGGGAAGGGGAGAGAGAATCCTAAGCAGGCTCCACGCCCATTCCAGCCCGGAGCCAGAAGCAGGGCTGGATTCCACAACCCTGACATTGTGACCTGAGCCGGAATCAGGAGTCGGTCGCTTAGCTGGCTGAGCCACCCAGGCGCCCCGCCATTTTATCATTTCACATCTTCATGAGGGAGAAGAAAGGTGAGTCCAGCACCGAACAACCGGGGCAGAGGCACCAAACCCGCCCAGTAAAAATCCCCGTGTAACTTTGACGTCCCCGAATTTAACTACTGATGGCCTGCTGTTGACGGGAAGCCTGAGAACACAAATAGTCGATTAACACAAATTTTGTATGTTATATGTATTATATACTGTACTCGTGTAATAAAGTAAGCTAGAGAAAAGAAAACGTTCAGAAATCATTAGAGAAAATACATGTACAGTACTGTACTATATTTATAAAAAATAAAGCCCAGGTATAAGTTTGACCCCATACGTTAAAACCTGTGTTTTTCAA
Source organism: Ailuropoda melanoleuca (assembly GCF_002007445.2). Taxonomy (NCBI): domain Eukaryota; kingdom Metazoa; phylum Chordata; class Mammalia; order Carnivora; family Ursidae; genus Ailuropoda; species Ailuropoda melanoleuca. Next base: position 92,446,384 of record NC_048231.1, on the reverse strand, counting down.
GGGTCAGCTGTACAAAAAGATATTTTGAGAGACGGACCGCATTCACACAACTGTGATGACTGTATTGTTAACAATTGTTTTATTTTATGAGTAGTTATTGTTGTTAATCCCTTACTGTGCCTAATTTATAAATTAGACTTTGTCCTAGTTATGTATGTATAGGGAAGAATGTGGTAGATATAGGGTTCAGTTCTATCTGTGGTTTTAGGAATTGTGGGGGTTTTGGGAACTATCCCTTATGGATAAGGGGAACTAGGGAGCAGTGTTTAACAGCAGAGGCTCTCGACTAAGGTCATCTGACTTCAAATCCTCGCTGTGCCTTTTACTAGCCTGTTGCCTTGCTCTAAGTTTCATAACTTCATGTGCCTCAGTGTCCTGCTAATAAGAGTACCTCTATCTTCAGGTTGTTGTGAGGCTTAAGAGCTAATAGAGAAGCAAAGCTCTGAGAACAGTTACTGGCCCTTTTTGTTAACTACAGCTATGCTTATCACAATTTTCAAGGATTAAACCTTTGCCTTCATCCAAAACTCATTTCCTGCCTATTACACTATATGGCCTTCAGGAAATGTTTGCTGTTCAACTTCCAGTTCACTAAAACTTTGAATAATATGCTGTTCAGCCAGACCTCTCATCAGCCTTTTAATAGGTATGTTATTGGATCAGCATTTTATTGTAAAGCTGCTCACTCCTTAGAAAGTATTGGAGTAATACAAAGATGGTGAGGATAAGAATAACTTTTATTTAATCCTTACTGCATGCCGGAAACTAATCTAAGCACTTAACACACTATTTCCCCTTAACTCCCCACATGAGGACTTCAAAGTAGATACTATTATTTTTTTTAATATTTTTTTTAAAGTAATCTCTACACCCAACATCGGGCTCAAACTCACAACCCTGAGATCAAGAGTCACATGCTCTACTGACCAAGCCAGTCAGTCACGCCCAACGTAGATACTACAATTATCCTTATTTTAAATGAGAGGAAACTGAGGCACACAAGGTTTAAGAAACTTGCCCAAGGCTGTAAAGCTGCTTAGCGGTACCAAGTAGATCAGTACTTTACTCTGTTGATCTCAGAACCTTTCCACAAGAGTAGTCAGATAGTACTTAACTCATTTAAAAAAAATTAAGTATTTACATAATGAAGCGTAACACTGTTCTTTAGGATTCTCAGGGATGTGGAGGATACTCAAAAATGTAATTGAAACTATTGATGTTAATAAGCAATTCATATTATATGTATATAATTATATGTATATAAAACTACAATGATGCATTACATATGAGTAGAAAAATACAAGCAAGCAATACACTAAACAATAATAGCAGTTATTTCTATTTAGTGGGATTAGAGTTGGTTTTATTTTCTTTTGTAAACTATTTTGTATTTTTCAATTTTTCTACAACAATTTTACTGCCATATTACTAAGAAAAAATATTAGAGAAAATTGTATATTGCCACAATTTCCAAATGCTGATTGAAAACTAAAAACCGCAGGCTGTCTTCAATCCTGCTGAGTCTTTGTGACACTCTCAGTGGCTCAGTTGTCTTTCAAAGCCAAATTTTGGGGTGAAAATTCTGTTTCCAGATGTAAAGGTTATTTTCACATTTAACCTCATATTGGGACAGACTTGACAGATCTGATCTTCCATCTTCTGGGATGTGAAACTAGCAAAGCCACTTCTTTTTGTTGCCCTTTGAGAATGGAAAATGCCATTGTGGTAAGGGTCATACAAGGCTAGGGGAAGGCACTTTCTTTGGGCAGAAAGTGAGACTGTCAGAGAGACAGGCACTTGGAAATCAATGTCGTTGTTCAATCTGTGGGCAAAAGACTTCCTGCATGAATTTGAGATTGATGACTGATGGCAGGAGACAGGTGGGGAGTTGGGGTGGGCAGCCAGTTCTAGTCCTGAAGGTAAGCTTTGGAGAAATGTCCTGAGATGGGAGAGTGATGCGGGAGAGCTAGTTTTCTGAGGGGAGAGGAGGAGTCTGGGTAGATTCCAGAATAGCAAGGTTATCCAGGGTGCTGTCTGGAGGAACCTGGAAGTGTTTGGTAGGCTCCTGGTCCTATCTCTAGGAAACCCGGCCTAAGGCAGAGTCTGCAGGGAAAAGGTGAGGACACTGTTTTGGCTGCAGTGTTTCAAACAAATTTAGCTGCAACTAGTATGGAACGGACCGCACCAGAATGAAGACAGTTGCAGTAGGGTCGTGATGTGAACTGTGTGTATGGACAGAGCAGGGAATTCTGAGTCCCTGAACATTCCCTTTTCCTTGCCACTGTGATGCTGCCAGTGAGATGATGCTGGTGCAGGCAACAAACTGAGGTCAATCCATCCAACCACCAGCTCAGTTCTCCCCATTCTCAGCACCTGCCGCTACCACAATCCAAGGCAAGATTCATGCTGTCTTCCTCTTCTTCCTCCCTCCTCCCTCTCTAGGCTCTGATGGTTCTGAGGCTTTGCTTATTCTCTGAGTCTGTCTGATTATTTGTTTTAACCATATTATGTGTTTTCTTGGAACAACCCTGACTTTGAAAAAAGGACCAGGAGAAGCGTAGGGCAGATTGAGAAACATGAAGGAAAAACTGTCCAAATTTGGCAAAAGCCAGGACTTGGCGAGACCTGTGAGTTAAAATGACCTGGAGGTTTTTCTATCAGAAGAGTAGCCGGGACCTTCAGTAGCTCCATATTATCTTCAGTAGCTTTGCTTCTTTCTGTTCTCACCTTAGTTAGGAGCCCACACAGGGTTCATTGTGTCAGAAGAGTAGCTGGGACCTTCAGTAGCTCCATATTATCATCAGTAGCTTTGCTTCTTTCTGTTCTCACCTTAGTTAGGAGCCCACACAGGGTTCATCCATAGTCGCAGGGGCTGGACTACAGGCACAAATGCTGGTGGTTGACAAGGGTTTTGGCCTTTAGTAGAGAGAAGTTCTCTACAGAACTTTTCATACAGATGGATGAATTTCTTACACACGTACACACAGTGAAATTTCTCAATATTACAGGTGGCAATGTTTTAGGAAATAAGTGACAGAACTAAGGTTTATATAGCTTGATTTGGAATCAGGCCTTTCAGAATCAGACCTTCATTTCTAAAGTGGGTGAGGTACCAAACAAAGATCGACAGGTGCTGGGCCGTGGGGTCCTGCCATGTTGTGCTGTTTAAACTGATGGAGCAAACTTGTTCACAGGGCATGCTGGAAGGTCTGCTTCGGCCCAACTACTGAGACTATAGACTACTGTCTGCTTGTGTATATGTTTGAAAGTTTCCATGTTAGAAAGTTCAATTTTTCCCTTTGTGTCTGGTGGTATTGGAATGTTGGAATGGCTACAAGCCCTTTGGAGATGGGGCTTAGAGGAAGACGAGTTGGAGGTACCTTTAGTTTGGGTTTAGTGGGATATATTTGTGTTCTTTTGTAGTTTCTTTTGTATTTAGTAGAGTTATCTCTATCCCTCTGGAGCAGGAGTGGCTTTGAAAAATACTCCTCCTGCCTAGTGTGCTGACTTAACTGGCATCAAGACACAGAAGTGTTGCTCAGAAATCAAATCATGATATTAAGGTATCTATCTCATGGCACATCGCAGCAGAAGGATGTGAGAGTAAAAGAGAAAGTTTGAAAAGCAGTCTGGAAAATCCTTCTTATTACCAGATGTGTAAAATAATACGTTCTTCCTGTAAAATTCAGTTCTTTGATACCTTATCAAAATTGGAAGTTTTCTCCTAATCAGGAATACAAGAGAATGCAATTATATATGTACTGCATATTTTAATCCTTTTAAAAATAAGGATTTTTCAAAATCAAAGTTAGAAGATTTTTTTTTGTAAAAATAACCCCAATGTATTTATTTAATATATTCATCACAGGGCTCAACCAGAGACTTAATTTAAAAACAGCAACAAATCAAAAAGACACCAGGGCTTAAGATCCAGAGTCCTAGACAGAAGTGAAGGAAAGGACAGACCATCTAAGGAGAAAATAAAAAGACAACACAAGCAGAGAGGCTGGACAGTCAGGGTTCTCGGCTGGAGACCTACTTTGAGTAGGTTTCTTATAGATAATTCTTAAAGGCTGTGCGGTTTTTCCAGAGCTCTGCGGTATGTGTGTGCAAAGGGCTATATCAGTGTTGGGTTCTCCGAGCTGGCTCTGGATGGACAGCAGGATGGTCCTTCAGGCTGTCCAGGCAAATGTTACCCTGGGTGTCCACGTTGAGGTGGTAGCAGGGCGTGAGGAACAACACTGTGGGCGTGTTATAAGCATAGCCATTGGGGTGCTCCAAGGAGAGCCCAGTATAGCTCAGGGCTTCATGCTGTATGCCAGCCGCTCCATGGATCGTCCCCACCTATGTGAAAAGGTTGTCTGATTCAGGGAAGGCAGAAATTCCTTTGTCACCAGACATCATGAGGGCCGTCAGCATCTGCCATAGCCTCTTGCCCACAAGGCCCGGGCACCCCGCTGGGCTTGGCTCCTGTACAGTTGAGGGCGGCGGTCACACTGGCAGCAACCGGGTCATGGTTCTGGGAGGCCATCCGGGAGGCTTGGGCAGGGAGACAGCAACTCGGAGAGCATAGCTGCAACCCAAATTTAGAAGATTCCTGTGTTGGTGGAACTCAGACTGCTAACAGGATTACAAACAACAAGGGAGCCTGTGTTTGAATACACCAATTTTATGCATTTTATGCATGTAAACTCAAAATCATTTGAAAATGGAGATCAGTCATGCTAGAAGGGAAAATGACTATTTTCTGTTTTCTCTGTGGAAATTATTATATAAAATAATTGTAATATGAAGAGCTGATCAAAAAGAATGCAGCCAAAAAACGTAAGGATGTGTTACAGGGATGTATAAGTATTATAGGGATGTATCAACAGTGAAATAATTTAAACTATGATTTATTATATTTGCCAGCTTTTAAAAATTGTAATTTGATGTGATCTCTTTTTCCCATTCTAAACATGTATTTATTTTTGTATTTTGTATTTAATTTTAATTTTAATTTATAATATTCTTATAATGTTATTTTTCTTTAAGACACCCCTCCCCTCCAATTGTATAAACTTCAGGGGCTGCAGTGGCCACCCCTGCTTAGTTTTCTTCACTGATTCCTTCTTTTCTGTCTGATTTCTAAACTTTGGAAAGCCCCAGGGCTCAGTTCTTGACTGTCTGGATTCACTTCCCAGGTATATAGGTAGTCAGGGTTTAACCAGAGAAGCACAACCACAGTGGAATGGGGATTTGTTGTTGGAATGAGACCTTATACAGTTGGGCGCAAGGTCTGAAAGGGAGGAGGCAGGAAGAGATGGGAGCAGAGTTCCTAACTAGGAAGCACTGGGGTCAGGGACGGGGTTGGGGCTTCTAAAGGCACATCCACTGGCTACTGTGGGACTGCAGTAGAGATGGAGAAGTCTGTATAGAAGGTCATTGCCTCTGAGCCTGGTGGTGGGTTTGGGGCTACTATTGGCCAAGAGGGCCAACAGTTGGGAAGGAGTTAGATGCAGAGTGGGAGAGAAAGGCATGAGGGGGAGCTCAGCAGTGCCTCTGTCAGCATCTAAGCACACACCCTTCAGAGAGCAGTGATGGCAGCTTCACTTCTGCCTTGCAATTTCATGCACACATATCTTTTTTGGTCAGTGCTAATCTGAAACCATACAAAGAAAAAGATTTTGGGATATACTTCAGTTTAGCCAAGTGAACTCAGTTCAAAAGCACATGCTAGGTAATTTCACTTTGTCTCGTGGCTTTAATTCCACCCATATTCTGATGACTCACGAATTTAAAATCCCTGTCTGGCCTTCTCTGGAATACAGATTTATATTTAATTCCCTCCTTAAATCACCACTTGGATATTTAGTAGACTTTTCAAACTTAACATATTTAAAAAACGAGCTCCTAATCTTCCCTGAGCTTGTTCTTTCCAGAATCTTCCTCTGAGGTCCAGGTGTTCTGGCTAAAAATCTCAGGATTGCCTTTACTCCTCTCTCTCCCACCCAACAAGTAATTGATCAGAAAATCCTGTTGGCTGTTCCTTCAAGAAATATATCCATGACCAACTACTTCTATTGTGGTCTGGAAAATTGCCCCTGCTCCCCAAGAGATTCATACCCTAATCCCTAGGATCTGTGAATTTTACCTGAAATGGCTTTATAAGAGGCAGGTGTGTGTGGGGGGGAGCGTATTGGTTAAGGATCTTGAGATGGGGAGCTTATCTGGATTATCCAGGTGAGACCTAAATACAATCACATGTATCCTTAAGGAGGAGGCAGAAGGAGATTTGGGGTCCCCCCCCCAGAGGAGGAGGGGATGTGAAGATAGGGCAAAGAGAGATTGGGAGATCCCAGCCTTGAAAGTTGGAATGATGTGGCCACAAGTCAAGGAATGCTGGAAGCTCCCAGAGGCAAGAAGTGGAGTCTAGAGAATGCACAGCCTTGCTAACACATAGATTTGGGTCCAGTAATACTGGTTTTGGACTTCTGGACTCCAGAACTGAGAGAGAATAAATTTCTGTTGGCTTAAGCACCAAGTTTGTGATCATTTGTTATAGCAGTTACCAAAACCAATACAATTTTTCACCATTTCCTCTCTGGCAACTGTGTTGCAGAGTGCCACTGTCTCTTGCTGGATTACTCCAGCAGTCTCCATCTAACTGACCTCTCTGCTTCTGTCATGGCTCCACTCCCTATGGTCTGGTCTCAGCACAACAGCTAGAATGTACCTTTAAAAATGTAATTCAGGAGGTGCCTGGGTGGCTCAGTTGGTTGAGCATCTGACTCTTGGTTTCAACTCAGGTCATGATCTCAGGATCGTGGGATTGAGGCCTGTGTCACGCTCTGTGCTCAGCATGGAGTCTGCTTGAGATTCTGTCTTTCCCTCTCTTTCTGCCTCTCCCCTGCTCACTCACTCACTCTCTCTAAAATACATAAAATCTAAAAAAAATGTTAAAAATGTAATTCAGATCAGGTCACTCATTTTTCAAAACCCTTCAGTTGTTTCCCTTCTCATACAGAGTACACTATGAAATTCTCATAATCAGCTTACAGAGCTCTAACTTGGCTCCTTTTTACCTGTCTGACTTTATCTCCTACATTCCACCATAGTAATGTTAGCTTCTTTGATGCTCCTTGAGCATACCAGGTGTGTCGCTGCCTCAGGACTTTTGCACTTGCTTTTCCATCTGTTTGCATTGATCTCCCCACCTTCCATGGGCTCACTTTTTCACTTGATAGATGAGACCTTCTCTGACTACTCTTTTAAAAACACCAGCCATCCAACCTCACTCACTCACACGTCCTAATGCTCTTCCCTTCTTACTTCCTCCACAGCCATATTAAATTCTGACATATGTATTCTTGCTGAGTTGTTTAATTCTCCACCCTCACTCATTAGAATGTAAGCTCTGTGAGGGCAGGGGTATCTACCAGGGTTTTTTTTTTTTTTCCACTGTTGTATCCCCAATGCCTACAAAGGTCTGTGGTACATAATAGATGCTGAATAGTATTTGTTGAAGGAATAAATTATCCATGAATGCTTAGGGTTTTTTTTTTTAATTTTTATTTATTTATTTGAGAGAGAGACAGAGAGAGAGCATGAGAAGAAGAGAGGGAGAGGGAGAAGCAGACTCCCTGCTGAGCAGGGAGCCCAACCCAGGGCTCAATCCCAGGACCCTGGGATCATGACCTGAGCCAAAGGCAAATGCTTAACCGACTAAGCCATCCAGGCACCCTGCTATGTTTTATATTACAAACATTTTACTCCATTAAAAGGTCTTGAGCTGAGTTTTAATCAGCAATCACCCAACTCATTCCTTGGTTTCATTAATATTCCCTGGAGATAGTAATGCTTCCACTTTCCCAAATGTCACTCTGGTCAGGAACTGAATCATATGTTGGATTCAGTTGTAATGTAAATAATGGGACTATCATGCATTCTGGAAATGAAGGCCTTCTCTCCCTTTCTGTATTTTCCCCATTCCCCTACTTTAAACTGGAAGGAAAGGCTCAAGTGGGAATTTTGTGTTCCTGTAAGGGGTTTTCCCAATCCAACAGTCTTTGATCCTGGCTGTGGGTTTAATAAGCACCATTCCTCTTACCCATCCGCCTCTTCTAATTCTTCCTTCCCCAGTCATTTCCTGTCACAGCAACCCTTTCAAAATTAAACTCTAATTCTAAAACAAATGAAGCGAAGGCAGGAAAGGGGGGATGAATCACAGCATATGGGAACAGTTTTGTTTGAAAGCATGATCAGCACTCTTTGCAAACAAGCTGTGACCATATGTGGCAGGGTGGGCGTAGAAGGAGTTTTAAAATACAAGTGATAAACTGTGATAAGTGTCTGAATTATAAAGGGAAAGCCCATTAGTGATTGGTTTGATAGTAACAAGTGATACCTTGAAAGAAGTCTCTCTCTAAGGAGATAGATATTTCTGTGCCTTTTTATAAATTGAAACATTGCAGAGAGGTGGCTTATAGTGAGTTAAAATTCTTGCCCTGTATTAGCAGATAGCTATGGATAACTCATTAGGACTTGTTTCTTGGCTAAAACCAAGGTCACTTGAATTCAAATTTATTGGTATACCAACAGAAGTTATTTTTAGAACCAGATTTATTGCCTCTAGGTGCTCATCCCTAAGGAAGAGAGAAAAGAGTTGTAAAGGATGTGTGTGTGTGTTTCTTTTATTGATTGTTCCATCAGTAAATACTGAGTTCTGACCAAAAGCCAGGCACAGTGCTAGGCCGTGTGTATTCGAGGTGGAGCAAAAACCCTGGGTATTATGTGGTAAGCAAAAATCATCACAGCCCCTGCCTTCATGAAGCTTACAGTCCAGGAGGAACATAGCCAGTAATCAAATGGTCACAGAAACAAATGAAAAAATAGCAGCTGTGGTTTATGTGGTTTGTGCTGTCAAGGAGAGCAACAGTATGGATCCTATGATACTCTGATAGGAAGCCTGAGCCAGTCTGGGGAGTCAGGAAAAGCTTCCCTGTGATGATGATGGACTTGCAGCTGAGACTTTATTTAAGAGGGGACATGGGTGTGCACAGAATTCAGGGCGGAAAGAGTGCTCTGTGCAGTTGCCCTGGGGCAGGTGGGGTTGCAGTGTATTCAAAGGAGCTGAAAGAAGGACAATGAAGGGAAATGAACCTGGAGCTTGATAGTGAGAAGTCAAGAAACAGAAAAAGGAGGGGCATGACTACCCAGTGCCTTGTGGGCTATGTTAAGGATTTTGATCTCTCAAGGAGAAGCCATTGGAAAGGGGGATGGGCAGCTAATCACGAGTACACCCCCCCCCCAAACTCCCCTCCATTTTGGGTCACAGAAAATGTGCTGTAGGGAGGTGGAAGTGGTAAAAACTGGTTATGCTGAGTCAGTCTTTCATTTAACAAATGTTATGAGTGATTTCTCTGTGTCACATACTGTTTTTTCCTAGGATAAAAAAGACAACCAGAAACTTAACTGATCTCCCCTCCAAAGGCTTACAGTCTAGGAGGCAACCATGGACAATTTACTTGCATGACAAAGATAGTCCCGTAAATAAATCATTGCAGTTTACATAATGCAACAAAAGAACAAAGTAGGATGCTCTGAGCTCAAATGACAGGGGTCCTAGACTTGGGTGGAACTAACTGTGGGATTCAGGGAAGTTTTCCTCTGAAGGTTAGGTTGACTATTATTGGTAGGATTATTTGGAAAGTTACTGAAAACTTCAATTCGCCTTTTATTTTCTTCTCTCAATCCCTATTTCATTAGGTGACCTTGACTTTCATGCTTTCTCTCTCTGTATATAAATGGCAATGAGTAGGTAGCAAGGCCCCTGTGTTTCTGGAAGAAATGCAAAAGCCCATTTATTCTGAGTGCCAAGTGTGGGACATACATGGTGGTAAATGAAACAATAAACTATCAGATCATTGGGCAGCTCTGATTTTGTTCTGTCTATATATAATCCACTAGGAGGATAGTAGTATTGATATTTCTAAATTAACACCCTTTTCCTTACTAAACCAATTACTTCCAACATGTTACAGTTCATCACCTCAAACTAGTTTTTTTTTTTTCCAATCAGCTGAAGACAGAAAATCCATAAGCAGTTTATCAGTGTGTGATGCTGTTTGCATTTCAGTGCTTCTCCCAATTTGGATTTTCATTATTCTTTGTACTCTTAGCCCAATCTCTGCACAAATTAATGTATTTATGTGAAAACAAGCAGCAATTCTTGTTTATAAATGTAGCGTGGAAACCAGCCAGAGCATACTTACTAGAGACTTGGGGTGTGGTTGATTATTTCTGAAGATAAAGCCCAGTGTTGTTATTCTTCGAAATTGACCTAGCCCTTTACTAAAACACGCCAACCCTGTGCCTACAGTGGAACAGTATGTGGTAACCCACAAAGAATCATTGTAGCATGGTTTGAATTCTATCTGAACCACTTAAAAGTATATATCTATTTAATATACCTGATAATTCTGATTTAATTCCATATCAGTTATTTAACATTGTATCTCATGGACAAGTTACTTAAATTCTCCAAGTTTCCCTTTTTTCTTTAGTAAAGTAGGAATAATTATAACTGCTTTGCCCTTTTGGTCTAGTTGTGAAATTAAATGAGAAAATACTTGTGATTATTCTTTGTAAACTCAGTATTTATGTGTAGGATGCCATTATTACTACACATGGTAGAATTGCATCATTGACCCCAATTCTTCACCCCTTCCTGTAACTAAGCCTTTTGACATGTGAATTTGCAAGCCCCTTTCTAAAGAGGGGAGTATATTTCTCTGCCTCTTGACTTTAGCTTGAATATATTACTTGCTTTGGCCCATAGAGTATGGTAAAAGTGACAGTGTACAGTTCTGAGCCTAGGTCTAAAGAAGCTTAATATGCTTCTGCTTGTGTTTGTGTGGTCTGCCAGTTGCCATGAGAAGAACATGTCCCTGGTCCCACGATAAAGATGAGGGGCATGTGGAGCAGAGCTACTCCAGTCCAGTTACCCCAGCTACGCCAAGCCTACACGAGTTGGCTCCCAGTTGACCTGCAGATATGTGGGTAAGTCCATCCCAGGTCAGCAGAACACCCAGACAAGCCATGTGAAGGAAATAAATGTGTATTATTATGCAGCACTGAGGTTTTGATGTAGTTTTTAATGTAGGTTTATTGTAGTAATAATTGACTGACATATTATCCTTCAGCCTTCCACCTATCCAGCTAATTAAATATCCATTGGTTCACTAAGACTATGGTATTTTCTAGGGAAAAAGACAGAGATTTCAGTTTTGAATGGATTTTTCCTTGTCTCCCTGTGCTTCTCTATGTTTTTCGTTTCTTGGTCCAATTTTTGAAAGTAAATTGTTCAAGAGTTGCAAATATGAAATTTTCTGTATAATACTGCAGATTATCTGAATAAAAGGCTCAATAGAAATCTAACAAATAATGTTTTAGTGCAAATGTTTACTTTTCACTGATATGTAGGTGAGGAATTCTCTTAGGATCATATGCTTTCTTGTTTATTGTCTAATTTATAAACTAGACTTATCTGCAAGTATATGAGAAAGGAAGGAACAGGGCATGAAATTTCACTAAAAGCCTTAGTATGTCACCCACCTTTGGGAGTCTTTTAGGATAATTCTAAGCTAACAATTCAATATAACACCCATTGAAAATATACCACATGTAAGGCATAGTGTAAGGTCCTGGGGAAATAGAAATGAACAAGACATAGTAACTCCCTCTTAATGATCTAGTAAAGGAAATGAAATGCAAATTATTCATGATATTGTATCTCATTAATTCTGTAACACACTTTTTTTCTGGTACTTTTTCACATGTTGAAATCAAGATGGTGTATCATAGTTTAGTTAATAGTGTTTTTTTCATCCTTTGTGGTATGTAGGATAATGATGCAGATTATATTTGATATCCTCTTACAACCAAGAAAATACAGAAATAAGTTGCTATGAGAACAGCACATACACTGTGTCATGGGATCAAAAAGCAAGGAGGGGTTACTTCTCCTAGATAACGTAGAGGGAGACTTCATGGAGGAAGAAGCATATGAGATGGATTTCAATAAGAAAAAAGTGCTAGAATAAAGACTACCACAGGTCAATTGGTTCCTAAACTTTCTATTACCAAGGTGTACTTTTATTGCCTATCTCTTCCCCTGGCCAGCGTTGTTTTCAAAATGATTTTGTCATAATAAATAAACTTGCATTTATCAAAAGATACTTCTCAATTTGATAGCAAACACCATACATTACTGAGTAATCAGAATTTCTTTTTTTTTTTAGATTTACATATTTATTTTTAGAGAGAGACAGAAAGGGAAAGCATGCAGGGGGAGGGGCAGAGGAAGAGAGATAATATCGAGAAGACTTCCCACTGCGCACAGAGCCCAGTGTGGGGCACGATGTCACGACCCTGAGATCATGACTTGAGTTGAGATCAAGAGTCAGATGCTTAACCAACTGAGCCACCTAGGACACTGTTAATCAGAATTTCTAATCGGATGAGATAATCAGTATTCCCATACAAAGTTAGCATTTTTGGCCAGAAGCCAAGAAACTTAATATCTTAGTCTCTGAAGTTTATTATTCCAGGTAACTTTAATCTGCACTAGGATTTTTGAAGTATTGGCAAGAATTCGTCCTAGATGGGAACACCACTCTACATCAGATATGCAACATAAGAAAATATGTAGACATGGGACCCACACATTGTCATCCTTAATATGGGTTGCCTGGTGCTTTGAATAAAAGAGGAAAGATTAGGGAAGGAGGGGGAAGGGGAGGAGGAGGAAGGGGACTTCTTATATATGATCACCACAAGAAGTAAAACCTGGATGACTAAATTCCCACCAAAAGAACATAGACATGCCATAGCTAGTTTGCTCACCTATAGCACAGTAGCTGTCAGTAAGACAAGTGTGGGAGGAATGCATAAGCTGCACCATCATTTCTGTATTTCTGTTGTGACGATTCCAGGTGAAGTATTGTGTAATAGTAAGAGCTTAAATTCTGGAGTTAGACCACCTAGGTGCCTGTTCCAACTCTACTGCTTCTAGTTCTGTGGCTTTAGCTGAGTTATTGAATAGCTTTGACCTTCAATTTTCTTTTTTATAAATGGAGAAAATGATATCAATATTAGCAGATATTTATAAGAATGACATAATTTTTGTAAGTTGTCTAGTGCAGTTAGCAAGACTTAACACTTAATTAGTTTCTTTTAGAACTTGCTTAGAAACCCAAATGTCAAAATGATGTGGGAAGCAAAGGAAAGGAAAAAAATGGTAAATTTCCTTACTTCCCACAGCTCCCTGGCAAGTCCTTGAAACAGGCAGAGTGACAGTCCTCAAGGAACTCAACTGCCTCGATGTTAATACTTTGCTAAGGGCCAAAGGCAATCTTAGCCTGACCCCCAGGATCCTGTAAGTCTACTGTAACGTAAAAATTTCTTTGGAAACTTCTTTTATCTCTACCCCCCCCAGAAATACATTGGCAATCATCCCCCAAACATATGACCCCCGATATACATCTGAAGGGTCTCATGATAAAGGTTTTATTAGATAGAAATAAATGACCTTTTCCTAACAATAGCTAGCCCCTCAAGGTCCTGGAAACCTTGCTTCCAAAATTTCTTAGAGACTTCTGCAATCCCTAACCCCCTCCCAACTTGAAAGTATGTAATGGGCCACTCCTCACAACCCCAGTGCAGCTCTTTCTGCCCAAGGGTTCTATCCCCATGCTTTAACAAAACCACCTTTTTGCACCAGAGACATGTCAAGAATTCTTTCTTGGCTGGCGGCTCCGGACCCCAACATCTTTCCTACATCAAAAAGACTGCATGGTGGTGTAGAACAATAAATTCAGCCTTCTCTCTTCTCATCATGTCCTAAGATGCCAAACTGGCTGATAATCAAAACCCTAAGGAGAAAACATATGCTCCAGACACCAGCTTTGTCTTGGCAATGGTCTGCGTTTAACTTGACGGTAAATAGGAGGTGACAGCTGAATCTGGTGTGGAGATTCCAGGGGGGTGGTTTTCCCGGAGGACTTTAACTGGAAGCTCATCTACTGCAAATAAATGATCATTGTTGAAAATACCTGAGAGTAGGGGAGAGAGGGTCTTGCAGAGGAAAGTCCTGGAATTCGTGGACAGGGCTAAAAATAAAAAGCGGGAAATAATGTGGATAGTATATCCTCTTGATGAGATAATTGCTGTCATCTCCACCTCTATTCCACAAGTTTCTTTAGCAATTCCTTTTAATCAGCCATATCTGAAATGGGCACGGTAGAAAATTTTGTCCATGAATATGCTTAAATATATGCTGATGAGTGATAACTGAGCCTTAATCTTTGTCATGTATTTTTGGAGTATTTAAAGTACTTTCACCTTTACAATTTCATGTTTTCTGTATGACCTTTTAAGGAAAGTAGGGTATTATCCCCCTTTTCCATATAAGGAATCTAAAATTAGGCAAGTGGCACAAGGAAACTACCTAATTAATGGTCATGGTTAGTAAGTGGAAAAGACCCCTACCTTCTGACTGAAATTTGAGTCTACTATGTCCTTGTCGTTATATGAGGATTTCTAACTATTTTCTCAGTAGACAGTAATAGTCATGATCCATCCATCCCCTTTTTGGAGAGTTTTTCCTCTGATATTAATTATATTTTCTTACTCAACAGATTTATTTCAGGCCTTGCTGCGTCTAGGGTCACAAGAGACTAACATTTGCTGTTTTTCATCCTGCATAGTTTTGGGAGGATGTTATGGAAAATTGGCAGCATATCACTTCCTTCATCCGGTTTGATCCCAGGCTTTCAGAAGATTGGGGACTTGAACTTCTCATCTGTGAGAGTGAGATGAGGGTTGAATTATTGAACACCTGGTCAGAGTTAGATTTCACTTTTTTTCACAGCTTATGTTTGTTCACTTCTGATCTTAACTGACTAGGACATAGGCTACAACACAATTGATTCCCTTCCTTTTACCTTCTGGAGGCTGTCAAAAAGTAAAAGCCACTGGCCTTCACAAGAAACTCTCTTCTCTGGTACAGAGACTGTCACATTCCTTCCATGTTACTCAGCATTTTACAGTCACTTTGAGGCATAGAACACCCTCACCCCATTTTTCCCCTTCTCATTTTAAACAGGAAAGCACCTCTGAGAAACCCTTGGGTGAAGAAAAACAATGGCATGAAATCCTACTTAAGGCATCTCATGAAAGTTACAACAGCTTTTTGCAAAAACCCCAGTGTTCTCCTCCTTTTACTAGTAATTCTATTTAGATATTAACAGCATTTTATTAGTAATCATGTCTATGATTGGTCAAATCACCTAATATTTCAAAAGGACCAGTTTGGTTATCTCCATTACAAACTATCACCAGATTTAATGGCTTATAACAGCAGTCGTTCATTTGCTTATGATTTTGCGATTTGGGCAGGCAAAAGAAGTCATTGGGGTGGTGGTTCTAGTCTTCTCTCTTGGAGTCTCTCATGCAGCTGTGGTGGCCTGGAGGCTTGAATGGGGCAGGGATGTTCAAGATGGTTTCTGTACTAAGGTGAAAAGTTATCTCCCAAAATTTCGTGTTTACCCAGAACCTCAGAATGTGATGTTATTTGGAAAAGGGTCTTTGCAGATGTAATTAGCTAAGATGAGATCATGCTGGAGTAGAATGGGCCCTAATTCAATATGAGCATTGTCCTTCTAAGAAGAGAAGAGGGAGAATGCCACGTAACAAGAGACAGATATTAGAGTGATGTCACTGTAAGCCAAGGAACCCCAAGGATTGTTGGCAACCATCAGAAGCTGGAAGATGCAAGGGACACATTCTCCCTCAGAACCTCCAGAAGGAGCCAGCCCTGCTAACACACCTTGATTTTGGACTTGTAGCCTCCAGAAATGTGAGTGAATAAATTTTCTATTGTTTTAAGCCACCCAGTTACAGCAGCCCTAGGAAACGAAGACAGATTTACTTGCCTTAGCTGGGATGGCTGGAACGGCTGGGAACTGACCACCCCCACCTCCCTACTCCAGATCCCCACCCCCCTCCCATCTCTCTTGGTCTCTTCCTCCATGTGGCCTCTTCACCAGAGTAGCTGGGCCTCTTTATGTGGAAAAGAATGGAAGTGGAAGCTACCAGACATCTTCTGGATTAGGCCGAGAGCTATCACTAGCTCCCTTCTGCCCTTTTCTGTTGGTTAAGGCAAATTGCAGAGCTGGCTCACGTTCAGGGGGAGGAAACAGACTCCACTTGTTGATGGAGCAGAGACAGACATACGCAGGAATAGAAGGAATTGTTGATGTCCATCTTTGGAGTCAGTCCACAAGGGCTATAGCTACCTGAGTTTGAATGAGTGTTTTATTCCATGATATACCTCTTAGTACAAGTTATTATTTAGGCTTAACGAGACTTCTTACACTGATGATCTTCTAAACTTTCAAGTCATGTCTTTGAATGTCAGCCAGCCTCCGCCTGTGTCAGCCTCTCCCAGCTGGGCAAGCAGAGGTCCAGGGGCCAGGCACCCACGCTGAGATTCTAGGATCTAGGATTCAGCATGGGAGTGGGTGCAGCTGCCCGTGGGAGAGGTCCTGTGGCATTTCTTGTGTCAGAAATTATTGTTTCCATGAGGTTAGTTCTGACCACAATCCATACCACTCTCCAAACTAGAGCTTATAGGATGACAGTGCCTTTCTGTGAAAGATTATAAATGTTGACACAATCAAGACAATGCATATGACCATGTGAAATAGGAGAAGAAGTTGCTGTACGAATAAAAGTCAACAGCTGAGTACCCTGCCAAGAGTTTCTGCCGGAAGATGACGGCCACAGAGCTGACGCTGCTGGAGAAGTCCCTGGGGGCTGAGCAAAGAGAACAAACACAGCGCTGATGGTGAGCGCCAGATTCCAGTTCTTCAAGCAAACAATGGTCCAAGTCTACCAGGACTGACTACTGTAGCAGCTCATCTTGTCAAGCAGGCCAACAAAGAACATTTGCTTGGGAGCACTGCAGAAGAAAAAGCAATCGTTCAGCAGTGGTTGGAATACAAGGTAACTTGAGTAGACGGACACTTCAGTAAAGACGATATCCACACTCTGTTGAAGGATCTTAATTCCTATCTTGAAGATAAAGTCTACCTTACAGGATATAACTTTACCTTAGCAGATATCCTCTTGTACTACAGACTTCATTGCTTTAGAGTTGACCTGACAGTTCAAGAAAAGGAGGAATATCTTAATGTGTCTCGCTGGTCTTGTCACATTGAACACTACCCAGGGATTGGGCGGCATCTGTCCATTGTTGTCTTCATCAAGAACAGACTATGTACTAATTCCCACTAGAAGCTATCCATGACCTACAGAAGTGTGATCACAAATATTTTAAATGGAAAGTGTATTCTGGACCAGAGAACCAACGTAAATTGATACAGTCATTCTTTATTTGCTGAAGTTGATGGAATAAACTTACGTCTGAAAAAAAAATCAACAGCAGAAACTTGACTTGAGAGTTTTAGAGGGCCCAGGTATTGAACTTGAGTTGGTTTGATTCTAAATCCCAGTACTTCCACTATAAACTGCATAGTCTTTTATGAAGTACTGAAATGTCTGTGGAAGAACTTAAAAGATGGGCAAAAAAAGAAGCTATAACTTAATGTTATTAAGAAATGGAATGACGTTGTAGGGTAGTGCAGTATGTCTCTTTCTCAGGCAACTTAATTTTTTTCCCTTAAAATATATTATTAATATCTGACACATACAAAAGAAGATATGTATTGTACATGTACACAATAATATGGGGGCACCTGGGTGGCTCAGTCAGTTGAGCATCTGACTCTTGCTTTTGGCTCAGGTTATGATCTCATGGTCATGAGATTGAGTCCTCGTCAGGCTCCACACTCAGTACAGAGTCTGCTTGGGATTCTCTGTCCCTCTCCCTCTGCCCCTCCTGCTCTTTCTCTCACTCTCTCTCTCGAAAATAAATAAATAAATCTTTAAAATAATAGTAACAGTATAAACGGTGAACTCACACCTCACTGAGGAAGTAGAACATTGACAACATCATTGCATCAAACTTCTTCCCCTTCTCCATCCAGAAGATCTCCATCCTGGGGCACCTGGCTGGCTCAATTAGAAGAGCCTGTGACTCTTGATCTTGGGGTCGTGTGTTTGAGCCCCATATTGGGTGTAGAGATTATTTAAATAAATAAAACTTAAAAAAAATAGAAGATCTCTATCTGATCTTTA
The DNA here is from genome assembly GCF_002007445.2 of Ailuropoda melanoleuca. Lineage (NCBI taxonomy): Eukaryota > Metazoa > Chordata > Mammalia > Carnivora > Ursidae > Ailuropoda > Ailuropoda melanoleuca. The sequence continues at coordinate 92,428,144 of NC_048231.1, read as the reverse complement.
ACCACAGTTCTGAATTTTGTATGTATCATCGCCTTGGTTATTAGGCAAACTAGATCTTCAGGTTTGAATTAAAAGGGAGAAATCTAGCTTGGGTCCGAGTTAACTTCAAAACAATTTTCTAGTTATTAGCATATTAACTCATCTGCTTTTTGCACATCCAGTAAAAGTGTGGCAGTGACACCTACATGATGAGCAGCTTCTGGAAGCAGTAGTGATTTCATGAGGACTGCTGGGTTTGCAGTAATGCCTCACAGTTCACCATATGTAGCAGCTTCCTTCTTCTGGTCTTCCACAGGCACTGTGAGCCCAGGACACTTTCAGAGAACTTCCTTCTCATTCTGCTATTAAATTGCTTCTCTTTATCATTTTCTCCTTGGGTGTCTGGGTCAGCTGTACTCCAGCTTGCATCCATAGCTTCTAGAAGACTGGGGAGTCTAAAGAGTTTCAGGCCTGAAAATGTGACAGCCATGGGGCTATACCAGCAGAATTGTGTGAAGTAATTTGCATAATCTGTTTTCCAAGAAAATCACAGCAGCATGGAAAAGTTTTTTCAGGAATATGCAAAATCTCAAAGGTAAACAGTCCACCTGGGACATATTTGCTGTTGAGTTACTTCAGGGGTGTATAAATCATGCAAATTCTGTTATGATCACTTTCATTGCAGACAAATACATTTTTTTTCCACTTGGAGAGTTTTTAATTTCATTTCCCTTTTATAAAAGTAAAATGATATGCACATGGGCTTTTTGTTGTTGTTGTGCGGAAGATTTAATAATAAAGTGCGCTATTACCTCCTCTCCCATCCCCGGTACAATTTCCTAGAGTCAGCCACTTTCAATAGTTTTCATTTCTAGTTTTTCTGGTGGCCTCCTGAATATCCTTAAATGATATGCAACTCCTTGACTGTTTATTCATTCATCCTTTTTGAATTTTGTTATTATTCCATTTTTTCTAATGGCTGCAACTGCACTCTCTCTAACCTTATAACTTATTACTCTCCCCCACTGAGGGACATGCCCGCTCCTCAAACATATCAGGTTTACTTCTGCCTCAGTTTCCTTGCCCCTTGATGTTCCCACTGCCTGGAATGCATTTCCTCCAGATATGCCCATACCCCACTCCCTCCAGTCTTTACTTCATCGTCATTTCAGGAAGACAGAGCTGGGATTGAAATCGAGAGCCCCCACTCCCAATGTACTATTACATCTTCAAGCCAAGGTTGATAATACTGTATTTTGTTCAATACGTACATTAAAATCTTCCCTGAGTGGATTCTTAAAGTTTGAAAATGAATATATCTGCTTTTACACTCTATTCTAGGATTATTTTTTTTGGGGGGGGGTCCCAAGTCATGATTTTTTACCAATCAGAGGAGACTATTTCTAGATGCTTCTTTCCTTTGTGCCCAACTTGGTTTCCTTCCCTTTCTGATCCTGGAGGCTGGTGAGACTATAGTCAGTCAGAGCTGGTCTTTCCTTCACTGAAATGACCCATGGTGGTCCCTCTCCTATACTCTTAGCAGTTACGGATTAATTCCTATACTGCCATTGGGTTGGTATCTCAAGTATAGTGGGAAGCATGGCAGAAAGGAGAAGAACAAGGGAGGGAAAGCTTAAACTGGAAGCCCCCAACAAATGGAGTTTTTGAAATTTTATTTCAAAATGAGACTCTGGAGGACTGCCTGGGTGGCTCAGTTGGTTAAGCATCTGCCTTAAGCTCAGGTCATGATCCCAGGGTCCTGGGATTGAGCCCCACATTGGGCTCCTTGCTCAGTGGGGAGCCTGCTTCTCCCTCTCCCCTCCCCCTGCTTGTGCTCTCTCTCTCTGTCAAATAACTAAATAAAATCTTTAAAAAAATAAAATAATTAAAAAATAAAATGAGAATCTGGAACAAAAAAGGGAGGGGGAGAACTAGCATTTATTGAATGGCTTCCCACGTGCCAGACACTGAAATATGTACTTTTCCCATCTCAGCTGATGGAAACTTCATGACAGTCTGAAAGGCTAAAGGGTCTCATGGTGGAATGAGAGAGGGATTTTATACACTTGAAACCTTTTCTTCATACCACTTGTGTAATGTTGGGGACCCTCCACTGCTCTCTCGCAAGGGTGATTCAGATCAAAAGACCTAGGATAAATATAGTCTGGGGACATTGAGGCATATGGACTCCTTGAGGAGAAAACTTGGCTTTTGCTGACAGCCTCCTGGATTATCTACCAGCTCGTGGGCAGGCAGTCGCTTTGCATCTCTCAGTGTTATAACCCTAGACAGAAGCCATATGGCCTTGTGTTTACTATCATGGAGGGATATTTAGCTTTTATTTTTGAGGGATAGAAAAGAGTAAATGATGGTAGAGCACATTTTAAAAGTGATTAAAATTGGTAGAATACACGCATGTACTTCCAAACCCCAATATTTTCTGAAATAATTGTATAAAGTGATTAATTTATAGATCTCTGAAAGGAGCCTCAGGGTGACTAATAATGCACACACAGAGTTCATTAGATTAGACTACTGTTCACATTTTTATATAAAATATAAAATACACTAAAAAGACTTGCAAAACCCTAAAAATAAAGCCAGGCTCTTGAATTCCTAACAATATTCTGACAATTCCTAAATGTAGCTTTGATGAAATTTGGTACATTGGGAAAGATTTCCCAAACTGCCTGACTTTTTTTATTTTTAAAGATTTTATTGATTGATTGATTGATGAGAGAGAGAGAACACAAGTGGGGGGAGAGGGGCAGAGGGAGAGGAAGAGGGAAAAGCAAACTCCCCACTGAGCAGGAAACCTGATGCAGGGCTTGATCCCAGGACCCTGGGATCATGACCTGAGCCAAAGGCAGATGCTTAACTGACTGAGCCACCCAGGCATTCCCTGACTTTTTTTTTTTTTTCAATTGTTATTTACTTGTTTTTGTATTCAAGTATAATTAACATACAGTGCTATATTAGTTCAGATGTACGATATAATGATTCAACAATTCTATACATTTTTCAGTGCTCATCAAAGTGCGTACTCTTAATCCCCTTCATCTATTTCACCCATCCTTCCACCCACCTCCGTCTCTGGAAACCGCCAGTTTGTTCTCTGTATTTAAGAGTCTGGTTTTTTGTTTGTCTCCTTTTTTCTTTGTTCATTTGTTTTGTTTCTTAAATTCCCCATATGAGTGAACTCATATGGTATTTGTCTTACTAACTTACTTCACTTAGCATTATACCCCCTAGGTTCATCTATCCTGTTGTAAATGGCAAGATTTCATTCTTTTTTATGGCTGAATAATATTCTATTGTATATATGTATTGTATCTTATTTATCCATTCATCTATTGATGGACACTTGAGTTACTTCCAGATCTTGATTATTATAAATAATGCTGCAATAAACATAGGGGTTCAAGTATCTTTTCCAAATTAGTGTTTTCATTTCTTTTGGTAAGTACCCAGTAGTGGAATTACTTGATCATATGGTAGTTCTATTTTTAATCTTTTGAGAAGCCTCCATACCTCCAGACTTCCTGACTCTTTCTTTCCATTAGGACAAGTTAGGATGGAAAAGGTCTTGCCTAAGACACAGCTGGAACTATAGGAACAGAAACTGGTATATTTCAAAAACCCTTTGGGCAGCCGCAGAATTATATTTTATAGCAAACACATTAAAATAACTTCCAATCCATGTGTTACGGGAAAAATGAATCACTTCTGTGCTGTCTTCAGAAATTCAAATTAAGTCATTTTTCAAAAGGGAAAAGCAGTTGCAGAAATGCTAAGGTTGACTACCTCCCGATAAGCTCTATTCCCAAGCAGACAAGTGTATTGGAATTACTTTAAGAAGGTTGTCAGCTTTTCCTTGTTTGGGTGTAAATGAACTCCTAATAAAAAAATGTTCCTGAATTAGACCTTGGCAGTCCACTGCTTACAGATGGATTGAGTTCCCCAAATTGGATTCTAACCCAGTTGTTAGGAAATAAGAATACATTTTGCAGTGAAACAATGTTATACGTGATGGTTAGAGTCCCAGGCCAGCCCATAAAACTCTATTTAACTCCCAATGTTCTATAAAGAATATTATAGGGGCGCCTGGGTGGCTCTTTTGGTTAAGCATCTGACTTCAGCTCAGGTCATGGTCTCAGGGTCCTGGGATCAGGCCCCGTGTTGGGCTCCATGCTCAGCGGGGAGTCTGCTTTGCCCTCTCCTTCTCCCTCTGACCCTCCCCCTGCTTGTGCTCTCTCTCTCAAGTAATTAAATAAAATCTTTAAAAAATAAAAAGAATATTATAGACCAGTGTTTTTCAAATTGAAAGCCTCAACCAATTAGTGGGTCATAAAAGCAACTTAGTGAATGGTGACAGGCTTTTAAAAATAAGGACAGACTAGAATGAAAGAGAAAACTATCAGAGCACATTGCATGAGATAAGGGTAGGTATTTTTTCGTGGAACTCCTGTTTCAGATATGTGTATAGTGTGTATATGATACTGGGTAACAATGCAAATACATGTTTTACTGTGGTCTAAGGCCAAAGAAAATTCGTGTAGCATTGCAATAAGCCATGTCTCCCTGCAGGACATGTTCAGAGTCATGGGCATCAGGATTACATGTCTCCCTGCAGGACATGTTCAGAGTCATGGGCATCAGGATTACATTTCTGCAGATAGCTTGGATTTCAAGTGATTTAAACTAACTCCTGTTAAGCAGGAAGATGTGTGTGTGTGTGTGTGCGTGTGGCATGTATGTGTGTAGCTCTTGAATGAGAAACTGGGGTACCTGGGAAGGAGATGAAGAGTAGGAGTAATGTGTACTGGTGGAGTGGGAAGTGATGACTGGGATTCCCAGGTGGGAGTTAACAAGTTTTTTGTGCTACTTGTGAGCTAAAAATGGTTTTTACACTTTTAAAAAAGTGTTACAGAAAGAAGAATAAAATAACATATGTGGCCAGCAAAGACTAAAATATTAACTATCTAACCCTCTACAGCAAAAGTTTGCAGAACCCTTTATTCTAGGGGAACAAGGAGCAAGTAATTGTTAGGACTTTGAATGAAAGTAAGAAAAACCCAAAGTGCACTCCAAGCACAAGCCAGAGGATAATGATATATCTTCACCTAGTGAAACTACAAAAGATCAAGAATAAGGATAAATCTTAAAAGTTCTCAGTGAGAAAAGATGGAGTTCTTAAAGGAAGTGATTGTCAGGCTAACAGCTGACTTCTCATTAGCCAAGATAGAACAGAAGCAAAGTGTTAGAAAAAATACTTCAACCTGGAATTTTAGGCCAGGTAAGTCATATTCCAAGATTGAGAGTCAAATCATTGGTTTTAATAATTTGTTTTGTTTTTTTTTGGGGGGGGCGGTTTTGGTGGTTTTTTTGGCTCTGTGTCTGAGTAAAAGCAAAAATAAACTATCGGGACTACCTCAAACTAAAAAGCTTTTGCATAGGGAAGGAAACCATCAACAAAATGAAAAGACAACCTACTGAATGGGAGAGATACTTGCAAATGATATATACAATATATACAATATACAATAAAGGGTTAATATCCAAAAATATATAAAGAACTCACACGACTCAACACACACACACACACACACAATCTGATTAAAAAATGGGCGGAGGACTTGGATAGACATTTTTCCAAAGAAGACATGCAGATGCCCAGCAAGCATATGAAAAGATGGCTCAATATCACTAAATATCAGGTAACGAAGTTAGACACCCATGTATCTCCTGGGACGCTAGGGATAAAATAAAACAGCCTACATAAAAAAAAAAAAAAACCCAAAAAAAATCAGGGAAATGCAAATCAAAACCACAATAAGATATCACCTCATACTAGTGAGAATGGCTATTATTAAATACAAACAATAACAAGGATGTTGAGTAAAGAGAACCCTTGTGCACTGTTGGTGGCAATGTAAACTGGTGTAGCCACTGTGGAAATCGGTATGGAGGGTCCTTAAAAAATTAAAAATAGAACTCCACATGATCCAGCAATTCCACTTCTGGGAATTTATTTAAAGAAAACAAAAACACTAGTTCAAAAAGATATGTGCACTTCTATGCTCATTGCAGCATTATTTACAATAACCAAATATAGAAGCAACTTAAGTGTCCATCAATAGATGAATGGATAAAGAAGATGTGGGGTGTGTGTGTGTGTATATGTATGTGTGTGTAATATTACTCAGCCATAAAGAAGAATGAGATCTTGCCACTTGTGACAATATAGAGGGTATTATGCTAATTATGCTAATGTATATTTCACTTAAATATACAACCTAAAAAATGAAACAAATGAACAAACAAAACAAAGAAGGAACAGACTCATAATACAGAGAACAAACCAGTAGTTGCCAGAGGGGAAGGATAGGAGGGGGATGGGCAATGAAGAGGATTAAGAGGTACAAACTTCCAGTTATAAAATAAGTAAGTCATGGGGATGTGAAGTACAGGATAGGGAATAGAGTCAATAGAGTCAATAATATTGTAATAACTTTGTACAGCCACAGATGGTAACTAGACATACTGTGATCATTTCATAATGTATATAAATGTTGAATCACTATGTTGTACACCTGAAACTAATATAATATTGTATGTTAACTGTACTTCAATAAAGAAGATTAAGAGTTATAAAAAGAAATTTTTTTTTTAAAGATTTTATTTATGTATTCGACAGAGAGAGAGACAGCAGCGAGAGAGGGAACACAAGCAGGGGGAGTGGGAGAGGAAGAAGCAGGCTCATAGCAGAGGAGCCTGATGTGGGGCTCGATCCGGTAACACCGGGATCACGCCCTGAGCCGAAGGCAGACGCTTAACCGCTGTGCCACCCAGGTGCCCCTAAAAAGAAATTTTCTAACATAAAAAGTTTATGGTAATTTCCTTCCTGTAATCCCTCAGTGAAATAACTATTAAAGTAAGTATTCAGCAAGAAGAAAAAAGAGAAACCTGAAAGAACATTTGTAAAAACTAACGTATATTTGACCATAAAGCAGGGCTCAAGAGCTGTCAAAGGATTGGGGCGCCTGGGTGGCACAGCGGTTAAGCATCTGCCTTCGGCTCAGGGCGTGATCCCGGCGTTATGGGATCGAGCCCCACATCAGGCTCCTCCGCTATGAGCCTGCTTCTTCCTCTCCCACTCCCCCTGCTTGTGTTCCCTCTCTCGCTGGCTGTCTCTATCTCTGTCAAATAAATAAATAAAATCTTTAAAAAAAAAAAAAAAAAAAAGAGCTGTCAAAGTATTGAATCATATAGAGTATGTTTTCTAACCGTAGTGGAAATCAAAAGACTACTAGTTAATCCCCATATGTTTAGAAATTAAGTAATACACTTGTAAATAACCCATAGGTCAAAGCAATATTTCAATGAGAATGATAATGAAAATATGACACATCAAAAATTGCAAGATGTAGCTAAATATCTAAATACTTAGATTTATAACATTAAAATCATGCGTGAGAAAAAAAGGAAGGCTGAAATTGAAGAGTTAACTGTTCCTCTCAAGAAGTTAGGAAAAGAATGAGAAACCCAAAGAAAGTATAAAATAGAAATTAATAAAAATAAAAGTAATAACAATAGAAGTCAATGAAATAGAAAACAAATATGTAATAAAGGAGATCAAGGGTGTCTGGTTGGGGCAGTTGGTTAAGTATCCGACTCTTGGTTTGGCTTAGGTCATGATCTCAGGGTTATGAGATCAAGCCCCGCATGGGGCTCCGCACTCCATGCAGAAAGTCTCCTCAAGACTCTCTCTCCCTCTCCCCCTCTCCCCCACTCTCTCTCAAGTAAATAAATAAGTCTATAAAAAAAGGGGGGATCAATAAAGTCAAGAGTTAATCCTTTAAAAAAAAGACTCATAGCATTGAAATCCCCTGGTAATATGAATCCATTAAAATAAAAAAGAGGTAGAGAAAGGACAAACATAACCAATCTTAGGAATGAAAAAAGGGTCATGATTACAGATCTAATAAGTAAATGATAAATATCTAAATGATAAAAGAATACTATGAGCAATTATAGTTTGAAAATTTAGGTGAAGTAGACAAATTCTTAAACTTCCCCAAACTGGCAAGATGATACAGAAAACTTGAATATGTCTGAATATTAAGGAAATTAAAATCAGTAATTTAAAATCTTACCAGAAAGAAAACACCAGTCGGTTGGACTTACTTTTGAGTTCTACCAACAACTAAGGAAAAAATAAATGATCTTAAGCTCTAAGGAAAAAAATGGGAAAAATCTCCAACGTATTTTATGAGGCAAATGTAACCTTAATATCAAAATTTTACAAAGATATAATGAGAAAGAAAAGTTACAGACCAGTTTTACTCATAAACATAAATACAAACATCATAAATAAATATTAAAAAACCAAATTCGCAAAATGTAAAAGTGACGCACCATAACCAACTAGGTTTTCTCCACAAGGGTTTAAACTACATAGGTTGGTTTATCAAACAAAAACTAACAGTGTAGGGGCACCTGGGTGGTTGTCAGTAAAGCATCTGCCTTCAGCTCAGGTCATGATCCCAGGGTCCAGGCTCCCTGCTCAGTGGGGAGCTTGCTTCTCCCTTTCCCTATACCCCTTCCCCCCCTCATGTACACACTCCCTCTCAAATACATAACAACAACAACAACAACAACAAAAATCTTAAAAAAAACAAACCTAGCAGTGTAATTTGCCCATTAACAGAATAAAGGAGAAAAAGCATATGATCATCTACAGATGCAGAATTGATATTTGACAAAACATCCATTCATGGTAAAAACTCATAGCAAATTAGGAAAAGAAGGAAAATTCTTTAACCTGATAAAAATTTTAGGACAGAAAGAACAATTGCACCTGTGCCCCAGAACAGACTTGTGCATATTTGGAAAGGTGATAAATGTCCTTGTATATAAAAATTAGATACACATCTACACCATTCAGAAAAATAAATTCTAGGAGGATTAATACCATTCATTTGAAAACAAAATTTTCCAGAAGAAAACATAGGAGACTCTTTATGATATCAACACAGAAGAAAATTTCTTAGTAGACACAGAAAGCACAAACTTAAAAGATTAATGACATTTACAATGTTAAAACTAAAAATGTTTGTTGGGGCCCCTGAGTGGCTCAGTCAGTTAAGTGTCTGACTCTTGGTTTCTGCTCAGGTAATGATCTCAGGGTTGTGAGATCGAGCCCCGCGTCAGGCTCTGTGCTTAGCACGGAGTCGCTTTAGATTCTCTCTCCTTCTCCCTGTGCCCCTCCTGCTCACGCACGTGCGTGCACTCTCTCTCTCTCTTTCCCTCTCTAAAATAAAAAAAAAAAATCTTTAAAAAAGAAAAGAAAAGAAAACATGCTTTTCCCCATCCTGCTACCAGGAAATGAAAATGCATGCAACGTGTGACATCACGTATATCATAAAGGCAAAATCTAAAAAATTTGACCACGCCAAGTACTGTGGTGAAAGTGTGAAACAATAGGGACACTCCTGTGTTTGTGGTAGGAACATAAATTGTTACAAGTACCTTTGAAAGCAATTTGGGAATAATTAGTAAAGTACAGGATGAGCACAGCCCATGATTCACTTCTAGGGAAGTTCTCATACACACAGCTAACTATGCAAAGTGATGCATGTGTTAGCTAACTTATTGTAAAAATTTCACAATATGCATGTGTATTAAATTATCTCATTGCATACCTTAAACCTGCACAATGTCATATATCAATGATATCTGAATAAAGATGGAAAAATGTGTTATTAATTTTTAAAAAGTGTTCTAAATCTTACAAAGGCCCATAGGAAGAAGACTGTAAAGAAGAAACCCATAAACGTTTGATCGGTTGTTATATCTGGGTAGTGAGATTATTAAAAAGTTACTTGCTTTGTTTTACTTTTAAGATTTTCCTAAATTCCTTCAAAATACTACTTATAAAAATATTTAAACATCAATATATCAAGGAGCACCTGGGTGGTGCAGTTGGTTGAGCATCTGACTCTCGGTTTCTGCTTGGGTCATGATCTCGGGGTCATGACCTTGGAATTGCAAGGTAGAGCCCCTTCACCTCCCACACTTGCTCTCTCTCCCTCTCTCAAATAAATGAATAAATCTTAAAAAAAATCAGTACATCAAACAAAAGCCAAACTTAAGTACTGCTATAGAAACTTCCCCACTAGGAACAATAAGCCCTGTCTCTGGCCCAGGGTATTTCCCTCTGAACTTCTCTCTTTTCCCACAACTTCTTGGCCAGAGACAAAATGGTCATCATTAATATGCAAATGCCATAGGTCACACCTCCAGTGGTAGGTGTCCTACCAGAAAAGCCCTTTCTAGCTTCATTAAATCGTTTGGCTTCTTTCCTTCTCATAATGTGTAAATTACTTTTGTGCTTCCAGAAATCCTTATGAAAACACTCTTAGTCTGGGATAACAAAAAGTTGGGGTGCCTGGGTGGCACAGCGGTTAAGCGTCTGCCTTCGGCTCAGGGCGTGATCCCGGCGTTGTGGGATCGATCCCCACGTCAGGCTCCTCTGCTATGAGCCTGCTTCTTCCTCTCCCACTCCCTGTGCTTGTGTTCCCTCTCTCACTGGCTGTCTCTATCTCTGTCAAATAAATAAATAAAATCTTTAAAAAAAAAAAGTCAACACAACTGATTATTTTGGTAGATTCTCTAGGCCCACTTTTAATGCTCAAATACTCCTGATGGATAGAGCATCCTTCAGCTGAATAAGTGCACAAATCATTGCTTTAAGAAACCAGGTATCAAATCAAGAGCAGTCCACTCATTTTTACACAAGTAGTTCTCAAACTAATTTAGCATGGGTCAGAATCACCTGAAAGGCTTGCTGCAGCACAGTATTTTTTTTTTTTTAAGATTTTATTTATTTGACAGAGACAGCCAGCGAGACAGGGAACACAGGCAGGGAGAATGGGAAAGGAAGAAGCAGGCTCCCAGCGGAGGAGCCTGATGTGGGGACTTGATCCCAGGACCCTGGGATCACGCCTTGAGCCAAAGGCAGATGCCCAATGACTGAGCCACCCAGGAGCCCCGCTACAACACAGTATTGACTGGGCCTCACCCCTAGAATTTCTGATTCAGTCAGTTGGGACGGGGGCTGAGACTTTGCCTTTTTTAAATTTTTTTATTTTATTTTTTTTACTTTTAACTTCTAAATTTTTTACATTGAGGTGTAATTGACATATAACATTGTATTAGTGTCAGGAGCACAACATAATGAATCGATATTTGTATACAGTGTGAAATGATTGCCACAGTAACCCTAGTTAACGTCCCTTAACTTACCTAGTTACTTTTCTTGTGATGAGAACTTTTTTTTTTAAGATTTCATTTATTTATTAGAGAAAGAGAGCAGAGCAAGAAAGAGACATGAGTTGGGGTAGGGGGTTAGGGGCAGTGGGAGAGAGAGAAGCATGCTCCCCACTGAGCAGGGAACCCGATGATGTGGAGCTCTATCCCAGGACCCTAGGATCATGACCTGAGCCGAAGGCAGACGCTTAACCGACTGAGCCACCCAGGTGCCCCATGATGAGAACTTTTAAGATCTATCTTAGCAACTTTCAAATATGCAATAGAGTATTATTAACCATAGTCACCTTACTGTACATTTTATCCCCATGACTTATTTATAAGAATTTGCATTTTTAACAGGTTCCCTGGTGACTCTCCTGCTAGTGTGGCTGATCTGGGGACCACACTCTGCAAGTTACTGTATCAGATCTTGCTGGCCATCAGCCATTTTAGCGATGGTTTCGATGTCTTTTTTAAATGACCTCTTTGTATTTCATCTCCTTGGAACTTAAATGTTGATTTTAGGCTTAAGAACCAATAGATTCTGCTGTCTATGACCCATGTTCTGTCCCATGAAAAAACATAATACTGTCCAAATGGAATCCTTCTATCACTTGCTTCCTCGCCACTGGATGTGGAGAGATTTGAGAGGATTTTGATGTCAGGTTGTTGAGTTACAGAGTTACCAGTCAAAGCATCAAAGATTGCTACTGTATCTTTTTATTTTATTTTTCTTTTTAATTTTTTAAAAGATTTTATTTTTAAGTAATCTCTACAACAAAAGTGAGGCTTGAATTTACAACCCTGAGATCAAGAGTACCATGCCCTATCAGCTGAGCCAGCCAAACACCCCAACGCTTATTTCTTTAGCACCCAAAACTGCTACTGTATCTTTTTAGCAAAGATTGTTACTATATCTTTTTAAAGCAAAGATTGCTACTGTATCATTTTTAGTCTCAAAGATTGCTGCTGTATCTGTTTTTTGATCAGCAGTAGAGAATTTGGACTTCTTACTTGGACATGTGCCAGAGGTAATTTTTAAATTATATGGAAATTATACACACACATGATCTCTGACAATAGAGAAGAAAAACACTGCCCAGGACTGGAATAGTGTTCTAGGGTATTAAATTGTAATTAACACCTGATTCTTGTGTCTGGTTTTATTTCTGACTTGTATTTTGGGCTTTGCTCCACCAAATGGGTGCTCTTATTTAAACTCGGCTATTTCTGGTGACCTCCTCTGCTTGGTGACCGTCTGCACCCACTGCTTGCTTTCAAAGCACTCATACCGTTAAAGGAAAAAAAAAAAAAAAGAAGTTGTTTGACAAGAGGAAAGAATTACAGGCTTCAGAAAGTGTTACACTTAAACTCTTCTTTTCCAGACAGGCTGACACACTGAGTTGCTTATTCATAGTGGGAATTATTATACCACCAAAACAGTATTTCTACAAATATTTTAAACAATTTGGAGAAATAGGACTGGGTTCAGTAATACACATGATAGTAAAAATGAAGAAAAACATGTACTTCTTTCCCTTCTCATCTCTTCCAATACAAATTTAAAAAGAAAGCAGGGTCACATTCACAGATGGACCTCTTTTTTTATGAGCTGATTCTTTGATTTGGCTTATTCTAAAGTTGTTTCTCCCCCTTCTCTTTTTTATAAAAGATGAATTAGAGCAATCATCTCAGTGGCAAGAATATCTAGTCATTAGTCTAACACTAACTGAATGGTTCCTTTAATGGGGAATCCTCAAGGAAAATAGAAACCAGTATTTCCTTTAATTAGTTATTACTGAAATCCTTTTCTGATGTTCAGTTCTCTTTTCAAAAGACTGCCTTAGGATTTAAGTGGATGTAAACTGATATTCTTTTATGAACATACGTAGACTAAATAATACTTAGAGAAACCTTGGCAGGGGTGGGGGTTGGGGAGGTGGGAACCCTCCTGATACCTGTTTAAAACACCAGACTTTTAGATAACGCTCTCCTGAGGACAACAGGAGAAAAAACATAAGTGAACTTTCAACCAGACTTCTAAATCTCTTTGAGGAAACTTCTACTGAGCCCTCTAGACAGAGATAGACCACTGATGAAAAATCTCTTTTCTCAATCTTTCCTGTGCCTCCTGTTCAGCTGGGTATGTCTGTCCATTGTTCTAATCCATCCCTTCTCTTTGTTCTTCTTTCCCAAGTTCCTCTTCTTCCTTATTTTCAGCCCCACAACCCTCTCCTGCTCTTAGCTCTCCAGAAAGCTGCTGGAGATAAGCTTGCAATAATGTGTATCTTCCGAAGGGAAGGATACACAATCGGGAAAGGAAAGGAGAGTGTGTGGAGTGGGGTGGGGAGGGCTGGGAGTGAGGGCTAGAACTTAAAAAGGGGAGAAGCACAGTAGCCCAAAGGTGGAAACAGCCCAAATGTCCACCATCAGATGAATGGATAAACAAAATGTGGTCTCTGCATATAATGGAATGTTACTCAGCCATAAAATGGAATGGAATACTGATGTCTGCTACAATGCGGATGAACCTCAAAAACCTCAAACTACGTGAGAAAAGCCAGACACAAAAGGTCAAGTATTTTATAATGCCATTTATACAGACTATCTGGAATAGATAAGTCCATGGAGACGGAGAAAGATTGGTGGTTGCCGGGGACTGGAGGAGAATGCTAACTGGTTGGGGAGGCTTGACTCTGGGGGCTTGGAAATGTGTTGGAACAAGACACAGGTGATACTGGGATAGCATTGTGAATGTACGAAATGTTAGTGAATTGTTCACTTTCAGTGGTTAATTTTATGTGACATGAATTTCATCTCCATAACATTTAAATAAATTTTTTCAAAAGAGGGAAATGTATCAATGTTTCTAACTCCACTCCTCTTAGATTTTGTAACCACATCTGCCTTTCACTTTAATGGTATCCCAAAGAAAGTTTTACATTTAATTTAGATATTAAACAAGGAGAGGTCCTGGGTTGACCTCCAAATCTTAAGTATTGTATCAATCTTCAATAAAAATAACCCTAATAACAGTGGGAATAATAAAGTCTCCCTATGAGTCAGTGATAGAACTGGGAATGGATCCCAAGGAGCATTACCTCTTAGCCTCTTCTACATTCTGCTGATATCTCTCCACGTCCCTGAAACTCCTGACGTAATTGAAGATGACTTGGCAATGATGTCATCCATCCAACCAGGAGAAAACACAGAAGAGCCTTGAACATGGGTTACAGATTGCCATGTCCTCTGGAGGCCGCTGCATTCAGATTCCATTTTGCCCTTGGCAAAATGTGAAGCAACATGAAATCTGTGTGGGCTGCCCTTCACTCATTCTTTTCTAATATCCTACAGTCCTCCCTGGGGGCTCCCCCTTTGTCTTTCAGGCACCCAGAGACAGTGTCTACTCCTTCATCCCTGCTTTTCCTATTCCTCCATCTACACCGGTATTTAGGAAAGAGATTGACATCATTTCTTCCCTGGGAGTGAATTTTCCATAAATATCTCAGACTCTTATAATTGGAGATCTCTCCACTTTGATACCAGTCATTTTTGCAGGGTTTCTGGGTGTTCACAGGACCCACAGTCCACCCGCATGCTGTGCTTTAGGAAGAGGCACACTGGGGACTATCCCTATTGCACATCGCTGTCACGTTTGTTTGAAGTCTAGGTACCACAGAGGAGAAAAGACAAAATACAGTCAGGGCAGCCTAGCAAAAAACTGACTTTCAACAGATTGAATTGTAGAATATTATAAATCCATGAAAGTGATCAGGATTCTAACTTTAGCTTTGCCCACAGGCAAATAGCTGGGTTTACACCTGGAAGAATCAAGGAGTTGATCAATGATTCAATTTGGACTAGAGCCATTTTGACTAAGAAATAGTTTACTCTCAGGGAATTTGTGAGTCATTTCTGTATTCCCTTCCCCACACCACATGGTATCCATTTATAATAGCATGCAACCACAGTGTCCCTGTTTAACCAAGTCACAAAGGTGGGGCACGGGGTGATGGGCAGCTAAACTATAATCAGGAAAACAATACATCTGTGCTTGCAAATAATCCAGTTTGAGCCCCTTACTTTGTTAGTACAACCTCTTTTTCTAACTTCAAAAGTATTATCTAGTTTCAGGGGTGCATAACCCATTTCTTTTCCTCCTCCTTCTTTTTTTTTTTAGATTTGATTTTTAAGTAATCTCTACACCCCTGTGGGGCTCAAACTCACAACCCCTAAACCAAGAGTTGCATGCTCTGCTGACTGAGCCAACCAGGCACCCAGTATACCCCATTTCTGATTGTTTGTTGTTACCAGGTGCCTATGGGAGCCCCTACTTTCTAGGAACAAAAGGTCTTACCAGTGTTAGGTGATCCAATTAGCAAGTGTTGGGAACTGCTGGTCAACCGAGATAACCTTGGAGCTTTGTCAGCTATTAGGTGTTTCTCTGGGAATTCAGCTTGCTTTGTGTCCTGCCCATTCTGATCTGTCAGGTCACAACCAAGCACCAAAGAACCAGAAGGTTGAGCAAAAATATTTATGCCTATATCTCACTCCCAATTTTCACGTTTTAGATGCAGACTAATAAAATCACAAGAAATATTGGCAAAGTAGTTATGCAAAGAGGACTTATCAGGATCCCATATCTTTCAATGAGACTTATACGCTTGTCTGTATCTTTTCATAACATTTTGGTTTTCTGGGTGTTCACTGAATATTTGGCGTTGATTTTTATAAATCCTCTTTGGGGATGGGAACTATATTTTTTCCCCTTCTTATTTTCAATATTTATTTTTCCATTTGAAGTTCAATCTTTTGGGGGAAGTTCCTTGATCTGTGTTTGGGAAAATTACTTGTGGGGCTGATGCCAGAACTCTGGGTGACTTTGAAGTCCAGACAACACCAAACTAAACACGATCATAGTTTTTTTTTCTGCTATTTGTGCAAGTGTCAGTTACATTCAGTGCCTCTGGGTGGGCCCATGGAATCTTTAGAAATTAGATTGATCCCAATGAGTAAATTAACAATACTGCACAGATAAAATCAACATGCTTTTGATTATACTGGAATGGATATTTGTTTTGTTTTGTTTAACATGGGGCTTGAATTCCTGATCCTGAGACCAAACAAGGCCTGGGCTGAGATTGAGAGGCAGACACTCAACTGACTGAGCCACCCAGGTAACCCAGAAGGATATTTGTAAATACTCTTTAAAACTTTCAAAATAGCATTGGCTAAAGAGGTGAAGTAAGGCACTATTTTAAAATGTTTTATTAACACCATTTCAGAAGATTTTAGGAGTCACATTGAGCGATAACAGTTTTGGGTTGATAATTGTATAGAATTTTTTTGGAAGGCTAATTACCTGATGTAGTCAAGAGATGCGGTGGAGATGGTGCTCAAGAATGACTTTGGGGAAGCTCAGCTCCTCTTCCATGTTCCTAGGGCATTACTTAAAGAACTGGTTGAGAAAATGTACCCCTGACATTAATCATGGATAAAAAGTTGAATGCAGGGGCGCCTGGATGGCTCAGTCAGTTAAGCATCCGACTCTTGATTTGAGCCCAGGTCATGAGCTCCGGGTCCTGGGATTGAGCCCCTTGTCCGTCTCCACACAGTACAAAGTCTGCTTGATATTCTCTTTCCCTCCACCTCTCCCTCTGTCCCCCCACTCATGCTCTTTCTCTCTCAAATAAATAAATCTTAAAAGAAAAAAGTTGAATGTACCACCCCTTCCTCAACTGTTTAACCAGACCCTCTATTTACTTTATTTGTTTTTTGTATTTGTCTGCACACTCTAATGTGGATTGGCACCGTTACTCTCCCCTCACCCCCTAAGTCTTCAGCACAGTTAAATCCTGAGAAGATGAAGGAACCCCCAGACTCCATGGAAGGCAATCAAACACTCAGTATGATTACTTCCAGGGTTTCAGAGCAAGTCTGCATGTGTAACGTTTTCTCTGTGTTTCTGACCTGTGGTCACCAGTGATTTTATACTTAGTAACATAGCTGATATATTAGTTATCTATTGCTGCATAACAAATTGTCCTCAACTTCAGCAGCTTGACACAGTAGCAAACATTTATTATCTCATACAGTTTTTGTGGATCAGAAGCAGCTTTGCTGGGTGGTTTTGGCTCAGGGTTTCTCATGAAGTTACAGTCAAGATGTTGGTCAAAGCTATGGCTATCCGAAGCCTTGACTCAGCCTGGAGGATCCACTTCCGAGACAGCTCACTCCCAGGGTTGGCAAATTGACGCTGGTTGTTGGCATTAAGCCTCAGTTCTTCACCATGTGAACTTCTCTACAAGAGTCCTTGAGGGTCCTGTTGACATGGTAGCTGGATTCAAGGCATGCGAGTCAGCAGAGAGACAGAAGATGCCATGTCTTTTATGGTCTAGCCTGGAAGTCACAGATCACCAATTCTGCAACATCCTGTTGGTTATTTAGGCCAGCGCTAGTCAATGTGGGGAGTACACAAGGTGTGACTACCAGGAAGCAGGATCACTGAGGCCATCTGGGGACTAGCTACCACACCTGGATAAACATGGTCACATTATCTTGCACCAGGTGAGTCATGGGGGAGCTGGTAAGGCCTCTCTTTCCAGTGGCCTCTCTGTGGCTGTAGACTTGCCTGCCTATTAGGGCCTGTCCTTACTGCATCTCTAGCTGCCTGTTTTGTTTCCAAGCCTTTGAAAAGTTCTCTGTCTGAACTTGAAACTCCTGAGAATCAGAACATGGCAGAGTTGGAAAGATCAACAATTACCTGGTCCACTTCCTACCTTTTATTAAAGATTTATTGATTAATTTTAGAGAGAGAGCACGAGCAGGGGGAGGGGCAGAGGGAGAGGGAGAGAGAGAATCTCAAGCAGATGACCTTGAGATCATGACCTGAGCCGAAATCAAGAGTTGGATGCTTAACCAACTGAGCCATGCAGGCATCTCCTACCTTTATTAGGAAATACCACTATGTATAAGACCAATCAAAGGTAGTTCTTAGGCGGGTTACATGTGATAACCCATACCTATGTATCACATTGAGGGCCTTGGAAATTTCCTTTAAGTGACTTGGGTTACTAAGATCCAGAAGGTCAAGAGTTTAGGGCATCTGGGTGGCTCAGTCAGTTAAGCATCTGCCTTCAGCTCAGGTCATGATCTCAGGGTCCTGGGGTCGAGCCCCACATAGGGCTCCCTGCTCAGCAGGGAGTCTGCTTCTCCCTCTGCCCCTCCCCCTGCTCGCATGTCCACTTGCACACACACTCTCTCTCCTCTCACAAACAAATAAAATCTTTTTTAAAAAAAGAATTGCCTTTATATTGATTCCCTTCTTATTTTAGGGCTTTGTTCTCCACAATATTCCACCTGTTGCCTAGGCCCTGTGGTTGTATGAATGAATGAAGAAGAAAATCAATTTTGAGTAAGGGTGGGAAAATTTCTTATGGGCTTTGATGCCAGGAATGTAGGATGGTGAAGGCCTAGAAGGAAGTGGGGGTACTTTATTCCTCAGTCCCGTCCAATATATGCTCCCCTTCTAATCTGTTGGGAATGAGGGTCATGCCAGGCATTGGGGGGTAAGTGGACCAAACCTCTCTTACTCAAATCTATCCTTCCTTGGGCCCTCCCTACCAAGCTTCCAAACCAACTCTTCTCTCTCAAAAGGGGCCATGGAATCCCCTGTTCCTTACTCCCATGGCTGTCCCTGTATGCATAATTTCCAACAAGGCCAATCAAATGGAAACAGAAGTCACGTCTTCAAGCTTGAACCAGTCGTGAGTGGAAAACTAAAAGACACACTATTATATTTCTGGAGACGATAGGATGAGAGCAAAGAATTAGAACTCGGAAGGTCTTTGAGGCTTTCATTTTTAGAATGGTACTTATTTTGGGACGGGTCCTTTCCCCTCAGGCTGTATTTTGTAATTACCCATATTAATACTGCACCAAATGCCAGCACCACTCACCTCATAGAAAAACTCCAGCTCTTCTCATTGCATCTCTAACCTGCTATTGAAGCTCTCTGTATGTTCTGTTTAGGCCAATCCCAGAGAAGCTTAAGGCAGTGTTGTTCATGGGGAAGAGCAATAAAATTGCAAGTGTGGATGATTTATACCTGGAATTCATTAACCTGGTCTCCCCTTCAATATCTAAGCTATACAGATATTTTTCATTACATTTTGCTGGCATTTTCCCATCCGTTTGGACATGGGCCAGAGGCAACCCCTCTCATAAAGAGTTTTGAAAATCTGACATGAAATAAGGCAGACTTGTATTATTTTTAGCTGTTTGGCAAAGCGGCTTGAAAAATGTGAGCGCTAGAAGATTTCAAACTGTTGGCAATAATAGGATCTTCTGTTTCCAGGAACACTATCAGGCTTTAGATTTTGTTGTTCTGCTTAAATTATACCAGATACTAAGCAATATTTCTAGGAGTGTTTCCCAAAGTGGGGTCTGAGACTTGGCCATGGGTGTGTGTATCTATGTGTGTGTGTGGGGGGGGTAAAGAGAATGACAGAGAAACAGCAAGAAGACAGAGTGGGGGTTGATTGCGACCCCTGAGGGAAATTTTGGAGGCAACTAACACTATGGCCAAGAGCATCAAAGACTGGAGTGGAAGAATTGGGAGGGGGGTGTTGAAAAGTCAGAAAAGCTTGTAGGAACAAAAGTAGCTGTGAAGAGTGAAAGACTGAGGAATATCGTCCAACAACACAGAGAAGGAAGTGTTCTTACTACAAACAATAGGGGTCCCAGAGTTCCTGACAGAAAGAAATCGGAGAAAGTCATTTCCCAGAAGAGAGGCCATTAGTTTACCATGAGAGGTGGGCCCTGCAGGTGCTTCGGAGGGCTGTGGGCCTGTGTCCTGACACCCCCAAACCCCCAACCCCCACCCCAGCCAATTTCAAGAGAATGTCCAAGGAGTCCTTTGTAGCGGAGGGTACAGCACGAGCTCTGCCAATACCCTGTACTGTTCTAACCCAGATGGATCAAAAGGAAGACACAAAAAACCTGCATGAGCTGATTGAGCTGGGTAGCATTCATGACAGGCTTGAGGAATGAAAAAAAAAAGGTGAAAAAAGTGGAAAGATGCAGGAATGTGTTAAGGAACTTAGAGGCGCAGGTGATCAATGCAAGCTGATACACAGAGCCAAACACTAGTAAAAGGTGAAGCCTCATCCCAGATAAAAAGAGACTCTGGATAAGATGATATTACCCTTTGTATTATCACATAACTACTTCATAAATATCATTTTTATCTTTCCATAGTGTTTCAAGGACTTCCTAAAAGTACGCATGTCACAAAAAGATGTGTTTACAGATACCTGCTTCCTAACATCTTGCACCACGGGCCCTGTTCCCTGTGGCCTTCCTCATCACAAGACAATGAGACTTGAGGGATATGAACATTTTTTTTTTCTGTGCTATTCACACATTTGGACATTCCTGGGGTAATGAGGGACTAAATAATGGGAAAACTTGGAATTTTACAGATCATATGATTTCAAGAGCAGATGAAGCGGAGATTTTTGGAGCAGAGAAATCATTTAGAATAAATTAAGTACCAGGGCTGGTCTGCTTTATGTGGTGGCTCCTCTCTTCCCCTGCTGTGCCCTAAATGTGTTGGGTTCACTAATGATCACCATGATTGGGGACTGTTTGGGATAAGGTGTGTCTTTTGTGGGGAGGATGTTGCAAGCTATTAGTCATTCATATGTTAGTGTGAATTAGTTTATGCAAATGCTTTCCTTCTGTTATAGCTGGTATTAGTTGTACTGAGGAAATGGACTTCTGATTTGAAAGCAGCTGAAGAGCAATTGGGTGACTGGGCAGCATGGAGCATTTTGAGGGGATGAGACAGCTCTGGGTAGGATCCTAAAGTAGCAGCCATAGGGCAGCTTGAGAACCCTGGAGACCAAGAATCAAGAAAGAACGCCAAAAAGGCCTGGAGAAGTTTCTCCAGTCATATGTAGTCGGAATATAGAAATAATAGTATAGATCTGAAGATGGGTTTCTTGAGGTGTGCACCTTAGCAAGTGTTAGGTAAGAAAGTTCACTTCAGGTAACATAGATATAGAAGTTTCTTTGCCGCAGGACTTCTCTGAATGTTTAATACGCTAATGAGCATTGAGAATATCCAAAAGGGGACTACAGTATGCAGGTTTATTTTACCACACATTTGGAGAGCCTCTCATGGGACTGGTGTTCAATAGGGCACATTTTGGGGGAATAAATTTATTGTTTATTCCAAACAAGAACATTAAAAATCTCGGCCAGTATTTTCACCTTTGAACCTCAGCTGAATAGGTGTTATGTTGGGCCATCTGTTTCTTTCTAATTCCAGAATCTAGAGCCCATGAGAAATGGGAGCGGGTACCATCTGAATGCAGAGTGGCTGGGCAATGTAAGAAGCAAAGGCAAAATTCAGTCATTATGAAATCTTTTCGAGGCCAATCTTGCTCTAAAAACAAGAAAGGAATTCATTTCTTCCTGGACTCTTAGTCTACTCTGATGCCTCTGCTAGGACCAGAGCTTGGCGTGTTCCATGCTCCTGTTACTAATTTTCCCTCTCCACCCAAAGTGCTCAGACCTACCCAGCATGTCTCAGCTAAGTCCTGCCAATTTTATCTCCTAAATAGCTCTCAGATCTGTCCGTGCCCTCCAAATCCCTAATCTTGCACCTGTCTCCTATCAGACTGCTCTCAGTGAATGTCCCGTGTCTCCTCCATTCTGGTCCTTTCTCCACACTGCAGTCAGCTTGAAACACAAACCTTATCATGTCATACACACCTCTCCCACAAACCCACTCCATTGCCCCTAGTTTAACGACTTCTCGTTTTTCTTAAGGCATGGTCAAAGCGCTTTATTGAGGTTATGAAGACCTGAGTGGTCTGTCCCTCATTCACTTCTAATGCCTCATCATACCCATGCTGTCCTTATTCTGCATCCCAGCCACACTGGCTTCCTTCAGGCCTCAGACTTCCTGCTGCCATGTGCCTCAGAGCCTTGGCACATGCTGCCCACTTTGATTTTGCCATTCTTGGTCTCTCACCTAAAGCCTCATTTTCTCAGGGTATGTGTCTCTGATGGCCTTGGCTGGGTCAGACCCTCTTGTAGCAAGTCATCACAGCACACATGCCTTCTCTTTTTACTTACTGCAGTTGCATTTTATTTATTTTTTTTATCTTTTATGTTTTTAAGTTTTTCTCTTTCTTTCTTTCTTTCTTTCTTTCTTTCTTTCTTTCTTTCTTTCTTTCTCCTTCCTTCCTCCCTCCCTTCCTCCCTTCTCCTTTTCTTTCCTTTCCTTTCCTTTCCTTTCTTTTCTTTTCTTTTCTTTTCTTTTCCTTTTTCTTTTCCTTCCTTCCTCCCTCCCTCCCTTTCTCCCTTTTCTTTTTCTTTTCTTTTCTCTTCTTTTCTTTTCTCCTTTCCTTTTCTTTTCCTTTCTTTCTTTTCCTTTTCTTTTCCTTTCCTTTCCTTTCTTTTCTCTTTTCTTTTCTTTTCCTTTTCTTTTCCTTCCTCCCTCCCTCCCTCCTCTTTCTTTTTTCTTTCTTTCTTTCTTTCTTTCTTTCTTTCTTTCTTTCTTTCTCTTTCTTTCTTTCTTTCTTTTTTCTCCTTTTCTCTTCCTTTCTTTTCTTTTCCTTTCTTTCTCCTTCCTTCCTTCCTTCCTTCCTTCCTTCCTTCCTTCCTTCCTTCCCTCCCTCCCTCCACATCCACCATAGAGCCCAACGCGGGGTCTGAATTCACAACCCTAAGACCAAGACCTGAGCTAAAATCAAGAGTCAGATGCTTAACCAACTGAGCCACTCAGGTACCCCTATTTATTTTTTTACTAAATGTCTACACCCAACATAGGGCTTGAATCCAAGATCAAGAGTCAAATGCTCTTCCAGCTGAGCCAGCCAGGTGCCCCTGCAATTGCATTTGATATTTAAGTCTTCCACATTAGACTGACTAGTTACATGTTCCATGAAAACAGTCTTTGCCCATGATTGCATCCCAAGTGCTTAGCATTGTGCCTGCATGTGGCGGACCCTTAATAAATATGAGGAAACCAGTCTGAGAGTATTGTTTCATTTCACAACATGAGTGATTGATAGGACCTTAATCACCTTAGAACAATGGTTTTTGCCTGAGGTCCATGCAGGATATTAACTTCCAGAGAATGTATAGAAATGTTTGGGCAGGTGTATTTTTCTGAAGGAAAGTGTCCACATCTTTTAACATTCTCAAGATTCTCAAGAGGGGTCTATGCACTACTCCCCTTCCTCCCCCCCAAAAATTTAATAATAGTGGTCTTGGGGTTGTTTTTTGATTTTCAAAGGAATTCCTTCTTACCCAATGAATCTTAAAAAATTAATATGTGACAAGCACACAGAAGACAAGGCAAGGTCAGGCCACAGATCGATTGAACTGGTAGAGATACAATGAGATACTCCTAGATGCAGACAGCTTATTACTTACATAGACAGTGGAAGGAAAATAACCAGAGTGCCATCTCCCTATGGACCTAATCCCACATGCAAAAGAGGATGGTGCCAAAACAAAAGGTACATCGTGAGACACCTGGTAGCTGAGGGGCCAGCCTTAGATAGCAGCCGAGCAGGTTTATGGGCTGCAGCTTGATTCTGAGGGCTGTGGAAGGAAGCCTCACACGTCTTCTATGAGAAACTGCCTCATAACAACCTCCTGGGGGAGGCAAGGACAGAGCCGTAGAGCATGTCTCACAGATCTCCCGAGGGGACCATAGGCATTTGGCCAAGACTCAGGTGAGCTGTGGGTGGAGTCTCACCTGTGTGGCCCATGTGGATATGGCCAAGGTCTCCGTTCCCTTACAATGTGTCAACCACAGAGTGAATATTTCTAGACTGTGGGAGTGAGGATAATTTAGACCACTCAAGCAATTGAATGTGTGGGCAGGTTATTCCTAACTAGTATGTCTCCCTTGATATCAACTGCCCCAAATGACCTGCTTTTCATTCCTCTAAACACTTACAGTCTCTAAAAGATTGAACATTTTCTTATCTTTCTGCCCCCTAATGGTTCTCATGACAGTAGCAATGGCTCAGAGATGTCTAGTTTTAAGAATAACAGTTTTTGGATCCAGGGCTACTATTGTTTTAGAGGGGGACAGTGGGGATGCATTCTGCATTTCTAACAGTTGCTTTAAAATGAACTTTTCTGGGGCATCTGGGTGGCTCAATCAGTTAAGCATCTGCCTTCGGCTCAGGTCATGATCACAAGGTCCTGGGATCGAGCCCTACATCAGCTACCTGCTCGTGGGGAGTCTACTTCTCCCTCCCCTCCCCACTCATGCTGTCTCTTTTCTCTCTCTCTCTCAAATGAATGAATGAATGAATAAAATGAACCAGTGGAGAATTGTTTGTATTTAAGAAACGGCCTCAAGGCAGTGAAAGGAGCCAGGTTTTGCAAAGACTGGGGAGAATATATAGTGGGGTGATTCTTTATTCATGGGCCCAGGGATGAAAATCCTGCCCACCTCCTGTGTCTGGTGAGCTTAGGGTAATGTACGGCTTCTAGTTAAGGAGTGGAGAGGAGGTGAGGGGAACCAGTGAGGCTGGGAGGAAATGCAAACTGAGTTCTCTTACAGTGAACTGACTTAGCCCCAGGTTATAAACAGCCCACACTCTGATTTTAATAAGCTTCAGGGCTGGTACTTCTTAGTAATGAGCAGACTTTAAAGGAAATGAAACCACCTCAGGAGTTTTAGTTCATTTGTTGTATAGAAGAAAGCACTCCGATTAGTGATCGGAATAGCAGTAGGTAATGTCTTGGAACCAACTGACAAGTTAAAAAAAGGATTTGGGAATCAGACCAGTTCTCTGGCCTGCTTTCTAGCTGATAGAATTTCGGTCTCTCTCTTCACAGAATCGCAGTGTGTGGGCCCTTCTCTGATGGAGAAAGAGGGTTCAAGACAATGCCATCTCCAAGCAGTGTTGAGTAAGTTCCTCCTTTATCAGATGGGCTATTTCATGCTTGAAGCCATTGAGGCTGCTATCACTGAGACTACTATCACTGAGAATGACACACCTGGAAGCATTTTTGGAACTTCCCCATAAAAGAATGTTTCGGGGAACTCGGCAGCCATCCTCCAGTTGAAGTAAATATTCATGTGTGTCCAGACAAATGCCCCATGTCTACCATGTTTTACCATATAGAACAGACAGTAAATGTCATGAGTCCTCACATTTTCTTGGGTTATTGGTAAATGCAGAAAGAATTGGCTTTGTAGGAGAACCTAAAGTGCAGAACCCTTGAGGGCTTTGCTGAATGCAAGGAACCACTGTCTTTGGAATCCCAATGGGCCGATCACCACAGAACTAAGTCAAGTTGAACCATTCCAGGGCGTTTATCTTCAGGAATCTTGGGGCCCACACCGAGGAATCCCTGGCCTCCAGTAGGATCACTGCCCCTCTGACAGCCATGGAATCACGGTGAGTGACATTTCCGACAATGCTTTGGGGTGGCTGATGGGGAAAAATGGACAGAAAACCATAGCATTTGATAAAACTTAAGAACTGATGACATGAATTGAAAACTCAAGCTCTGGGTTCTAGAATGCTTTCTCAGACATCAATTTGCTTAAATGACCCTGACTTTTTTTTTCACCTGTGAAATGGGAATATATTTTGCTCTCACTTTCAAAGATGCCATAAGGATCGATGCACTAAAATAATGTCAATCATGTTGTAAATTTAGAAAACAATGTCAATCATGTTTGCAGATATAAATAAAGAATGGTATGCTTGATCCTTCCTAGGCTATGAAGAGAATTCAAGTGGATGCAGAAAGCCATTATATTTAAATAGTTAAAAGTCAGTAGCATTTCCTTTATGTTTGGATTTTAATTTAAACCTGAGCTTTACAAGAGAAAACCCCTGAGAACAGACAAGGACAATTACTTGGATAGGGAAATATGATTCTGAAACTCACATCCCATGCCAGCACTCTGAAGGCACACTGAAGTCTCCAGAGAACAACACTCTCTGGTCTCCAGGGAGTGCAAATGCAGAGATTTTCTTTGCTAATGGTCTGTAGTATAAGGAAAAAATAAAACACAGGTGATTATTTCCCTCAGGTCTCAGAGACATGGCAAAGGATCCTGCTAATAGAAGGAAACCAATGGAAAAAATTCCTCTGCTCCCATTTAAAAATGTCACCCCACTAAAGTGAAAATCTATAATAGTGCTTATCCTCTATTATAGCTTTGTTTCTAAGCTCAGCAAAGGACATCTTCAAATTTACCTCTTTTCTGGTTAAGCCTCCCAACCCCAGTGCCTAATGGACTGATAGCATCCCCATACTGTTACGTTTACACACACCAAAACTCAATAACTGAAAACACAAATCAAATTGGAGAGCATGAGTCACTGTCCTGGCGGGGCAGGAGTGATGGGGCGAAGCAGTTAGCTCTCAGCATGCCAGGGGTGAGCTGGGAGAGCCGAGGTCTGATCCTGGTCATGATTTGGCTCAAGGGTTTCGCATTCCTGTTACGCTTCAGGTCCCGTCATGCTCAGTGACTCATGAACAGGGCACCAATTGGCACATGGACATTATGATGAACAAAGGAAAATGAAACGAATAAAACAGACAACAAAATGGGTGGGGTTTGCCCTAGGAGATGCTGCAAAGTCGGAAACAGTGAGTGGTCTGCAGGTGGGACTGCACCAGGCTGGGGCATTTAGTTCTAAACGGGAATGGGGAGGGAGACCAGGTTGCAAGGAGATGACAGACCACGTTCATCATCTCAATGGCAATCACACTGCAGTGTTTTGGTCACAAAGAGAAAACAAATATTGTCCAGCTCTGTAGGCATACAGAGAAGTGTGCATCCTGGCTCTACTGCAGCAGTTCTATGCGGGGGAATATGGGCCAAATGCAGAGTGGGGCAGCCGCTTTCCTGTACGGACTGTAAGTGACCTTGGACCATATTGGGCCACTTCAGTGAGACAGGGGATGGGGAGTGGTGGCTCGCACTTGCCATTATTGGCAGAGAATACTGGTCTTCTTAGCTCCAACTTTAGAGCCTATGTGTGTAGATAGGTTTTTTCAAACTTCCAAAATTCAGGTGTAAATTACATACAATGTCTTAGTCCTGCATATAATTACTATATTAGTCCATTGAGGCTGCACAAAATACCATATATTGGGGGGCTTATAAACCACAGAAATGTGTGGCTCACAGTTCTGGAGGCTGGGAAGTCCAAGATCAAGGCACCTGCATGGTTGTGTGCTGGTGAAGACTCTCTTCTGGCTTCACAGCAAGTGCCTTCTCTCTGTACCCTTATTTGGTAGAAGGGCATGAGCTCTGTGGGGTCTCTTTTATAAGGGCACTAATCGCATTCATGAGGGCTCCACCCTTAGGGCTTCATCCTATTCTAATCACCTTCCAAAGGCTCCACCTCCTAATTGCATCATATCTTGGGGTTAGGACTTTACCATATGAAGGGGGGGGGCACATTCAGACCATAACATACAGTAAAGTCACATACAGTAAAACTTGATGAATTTTTACATATGTATATATCCATGTGAACAACTACCATTTCTTTTTTTTTTTTAATAAAGATTTTATTTATTTATTTGACACAGAGAGAGCGAGAGCACAAGCGGGGATCGGCTGGCAGAGGGAGAGGGAGAAGCAGGCTCCCTGCTGAGCAGAGAGCCCGACAGGGGACTCAATCCCAGGACATGGGATCATGACCTGAGCTGAAGGCAGACGCTTAACCCACTGAACCACCTGGGCACCCCGACAAATACCATTTCTTTCACTCAGTACTCCAGGTAAATAATGTCCCTCCGGCAACCACTTCCTGATTTCTCTCATCGTAGATTCCTTTTGCTGTTCTGGAGTGTCATGTAAATGGAATTGTAGCAATAGATAGATACTCATTGCGTCTTCCCTTTTTCACTCAACATCATTTGAGCTTCATTCTTGTTGGAGGCATCGGTAGGCTGCAATTTGAAGGACGTGCTTTTCCCATTTTGGCACTTACTTCAGTTTTATTGAGGTGGCTGTTACATGTCAAGAGGACAGATGCCATATGTAAATTCTCTAAATGAAAAAGCTCTGCGTAAAAATATCTGGCGGCCTGGTGCAAGGACCGCAATCCAGTGTCCTGCCACCGCAACTCAGCAAACACTCTTTATGTTGCAAATTTGTTTTAGTTTGTGCACCTCTCTGCTGCTTATTGTGGTGTAAGCATTTCCTCCAGCCTTAGGAAGGTGGCCTTTTGTTCACAAAGAGTCACAGGACCGCCATTGGCTAAATCACAGGGTGGTTAAGGCTGTGATTGAAATTTGGGAGCAAGCATTCAATGTCACCTTTGATGATCTAAAATTGCACGCGGGTAAACCAGAGCTCCTCCAGAAGAGACAGCCCACAGAGGCTCGTTTTTGGATTGCGTGCTCTCGGGGTCTTGTTGCTGCTGACTGATGTTATTAAACTTTAAGGACCCCTCTGAGAAGGATGTTTTGCTCCGAATAGCAGTGTTCTCAGGGAGATTGTGACCTGGCAACCTCACACAATTGAATCTCTCTCATTTTATAGAGAATCTGAAGCTTCTCGCCATTAAGCTGACCAAGAATAGCAGTGCGGGTTTTTTTTCCTTTTCTCCTTTAGCACATTCCAGGGGGTCAGGGGCTGTGCTTTCTGAACATAACTGGGACAAGAGCTTATGGAAATGTAATGAGAGAAGGATGGGATGCACAGAGCCAAGTTTACAGATGTTGCACGTTGAGAAATGTCATGTCCCCGAGCAGGTCAGGTTGCACAGAGCGTCCCCTTTCATTTGGTAGCTGTAAAAGAAACAGATCTCTTTTTCCCATAGCCCTACCGCTACAGACCAGCAGCCCCAAATAGATATTTAGCCCTCAGCTGAGGTGACCAGTGTGGTCCTTTTGTACCATGGCTTCGCTGCCTCTGGGAGGGGAGAGGGAGGCAACAGCCAGGGTAGCCCCTTCTCCTGATGCTTAGAGCCCCATGGCCTTGTGAAAAAAATGCCTTGAATGAGAAAGGAACATTCACCTATGGGAGTGCCTGGTTATTGAAATGTGGTGATTGTCTTCAAGTTTTGATAAGCCAGCAGATAAAAGCATTTAGAAAAAGAGAAAGGAGGAAAAATTAAATTGCAAAGAGGTGAAAGGAATCAGACTTCAAAAGGACTGACCCTCCTCCAAGTAGAGAACCAAATAATGGATGAAAACCACAGGTCAAATGTATATTCTTTTTCCTCGGTGGAAAAAAGTAACCTTTCACAGTATTGTCATATCCACATGCATTGGCATTGTGAGAGTCAGGCGTATAGCTGTGTTCTGTTTAGGGCCTTCAGGTTTGGAGGAACTGCTCAAGTATTCATTATCTTGTGGACTAGACAGAAACAGAGTGACACTATTATTTTTGGTTTATCTCAGGGTGCAAATTCTTTCTTTTTTTCCTGTTTCCTGACTGTGGTATGTCATATCCTTAATGAGAATGGAAGCAGAGAAAAATACCAGTTTTGCTTCTGGAGTCCCTCCATTGTTCAAGTTCCTGCCCCTAAGGTGTGGATTCGACCACCTACGATGCTTCATGATTTTCTGATTCAGTACCATTAATATGGCGTTTTATTTGATTTGCCGAGCTTTTTTTTTTTTTTTTTTTTTTTTTTTTTTTTTTTTTTTTTTTTTAGATTTTATTTATTTATTCTACAGAGATAGAGACAGCCAGCAAGAGAGGGAACACAAGCAGGGGGAGTGGGAGAGGAAGAAGCAGGCTCATAGCAGAAGAGCCTGATGTGGGGCTCGATCCCATAACGCCGGGATCACGCCCTGAGCCGAAGGCAGACGCTTAACCGCTGTGCCACCCAGGCGCCCCCGAGCTTTATTTTCATAGGAGTAATGAATGTTTAATACACAAAGACCCTTTTCTACATAAAAAAAAACTAGAGCAGCTTGATATTTAGGTTTAAGAATTACTTCTATCTGGAGGCAACGTAAAGCCCCGAGGTTATTACAAATTTTATGTCTCAGATGTATTTTTTAAAAGGTTTTATTTTTAAGTAATCTCTACACCTAGTGTGGGGCTCGAACTTACAACCCCAAGATCAAGTGTTGCATGCTCTACCCACTGAGCCAGTCAGGTGCCCCTGCCTCAGAAGTACTTTATTTTCTTTGTCAGTTTATGCACTGGGATCAGAAACTAAGAACCATCAAATTGATGTCTACTGGGCTTTGCCTACAGTACCTGTAACTTCTGGATGTATGTGTTAGTCAGGGTTCTCCAGAGAAACAGAACCACTAGGAGATAGATGATAGATGATAGATAGATAGGTAGATAGAAAGGAAGGAAGGAGTTGGCTCACGTGTTAAAGGAGGCTGGAATGTCTCATAATCTGCTCTCTGCAAGATGGGGACCCAGGAAAGCGAATGGTGCCTGAATCCGAAAGTCTGGGAATCAGGAGCTCTATTGGTGTAAGTCCCAGTCTGAGGGCAGAAGACTGGTATCCCAGCTCAAAAAGTCAGGCAGAGAGGGGGAGTTTTTCCCTTCCTCTGCCTTTCTGTTCTATCCAGGCCCTCAACAGATTGGATGAGGACCACCCACATGGGGGGAGCAATCTGCTTTATTCCGTAATTTCATGTGGAAACACCCTCCCATACATTTCCAGAAACGATGTTCACCCCGTGTCTGGGCATCCTGTGACCCAGAGAAGTGACACATAAAATTCATCGTCGAAGTGTACCAGGGTCTCTTCTTTTCCCAACATCCCCTTGTTTGCCAATGCTCCTGACCTGCCTGCAAGGCAGGGATTCCACGAGCTGAGCCACGGAGCAGCTTGTAGAACAGGTTTGTGGGCGGACACTGAAAGCCTTGTTCCGTATGTGAAGGCGTAGTCCTTGGGCTTATCTTACTTAATTAGATGAGATTTCTGGCATGATCATGGTATAGGTTTGATTCGACTTGATCTATCCAGTTGTTTCCCTGTTGGGAAAAGAACAAGTTCTTATTGAACCTCTGGTTACAGAGACCGAAGGAACTTAGTAAAGCCACTTTGAATAATATTGAACCATTGCTGCTGTTACTTTATCTTATTAATTGTATAGAATTATTATTCTACGTTTTCCCTCGTGATGTATTAATTTACTGTATTAAGCTCTTTCATTACCATTTCCCCCTCCCACCCTGAATCCGGAGGGTTCCGTGGGAACAAGATACCGTCTGAAAAAGGTTTCATACCACTTTGAACGAGTGCAACCTGTTAAATGGAGGGTCAGTGCTGAATTAAAAATAAAGAAAAGAGCTTTCCTCACATGTGCATTTAAAATAGAAGCCTGGCTACAGTGAAATCAGTTCATTCTATTCATTTAGTTCTAGGGAATTAATGTATGTTTTGTTGCTCTCAGACTAAACAGTTTATTTCCACAAAGTCCTTTGCTTTTGGAAGGGAACATTCTGGGAGTTCTGATTTGGTCTCTTGCTAGTCTCGCAGGGAGTGGTGTAGGGGTCATCTTATAAAAGGAAGCCCGTACCCATGAGTCTCGTCCTCGTCGTTTCAACTGTCCTGAGGATCTGGTTCAGTGCTTTACTGAAGCTTGTTTGATATTTCTTTCAGAAGTCTCAATTTCCGATCTGCTCGTGTAGCAGGGACCTTTAGCTGAGTGAAGGGGAAAAGCAGAAAATGCTCGTGGATAGTAAGACTCTAAGGCTGTAGTTAATTTATGACGACAGTCAACAATATCAGAATGCAGAAAAGTAGGATCCTCTACCCTTATCCTGAGGGTAAGAAAACATCACAAACAGTAAGGACGTTGTCAAATCTCTGGAGTCTTTAATTTATCCCATAAGGTATATTTCTGATTGTCATCAATTGACAGGTATTTATAGAAAATATTTATGTAGCAAAGACTGTGTAGTTAGAAAATCAAGAAGTCTCTTTTAAAAATTAACCTATTTGATAGTTTTTGTGCCCATATTTGTACATTTCCATAAGTATGTTTCAGACGTAAAATTTCATAATTACTGAAACATTTATATTGGTATCATTTTATTTATATATAATTAATACAGAGAGGTTTAGCTTCATATTGTGGATATCATAGTGTTGAGTACATTAAAACTAGAGAATGCCAGATTATTTCTACTATCTCTTCTTTCAAAAGGTGAAAGATTGAATCTTTGTGACACCCACTGGATGTCTGGGAAACTCCAAAGATAACGTAAGTATAATAGAAATCTTTACAGTTTTGGAGTTCTGATTTTGGGTTCTGAATTTGGGAAAGGCAGTATCAAAAAGAGTTAAAGGAGACATGATATGAGCATTAGTCATAGATGCCCTGGAAACAAGAAATGGTTTCAGGTAATCTTTAAGGGAAACACAGCAATACATAAAAATGATTATTTGGCACTCTATTTCAAAACTAAAGACGTTTTGTTAAAATTGATTTAAAAGTGTGACAGACACAACCAGTTTACAGAGCATTTTAGTAAGAAAGGGAATCGCTTATTTTTGGGGGCAGAAAACACCTTTTAACTCTTTCTGTCTGTCCTTGCTTTTGTTAGGAGCATTCCATCTACTTAAGGATCAATTTGCCATTTTAACAGAGAGAGAGCCAGATTCTTATTTTACTACTTTTGATTACCATCCATGTAGCAATTTGTAGTAAAGGGTGCACAAGCCTCTTTCCACCTTACAAATAAATCAATTATCACTGAGCCAATTTTGCAAAAATTTTTAACATATTTGTTCATGTCAAATTCACTCTATGCAGGTATTATAAGCCTGCTCTTAAGTTTACTTTTCTTTTTCTCTCTATTTGTGACATATCCTCAAATTGTCTTCTGTTACCTTCTTTCATGTTCTGGCACAACCAGACAATTTTATTGAGAACAAAACAAAGGGGTGCTTGGGTGGCTCAGTTGGTTAAGCATCCGAAGTCTTGATTTCGACTCAGGTCATGATCTCAGGGTTGTGAGATCAGACCCCATGTTGGAATCTGCTCTCCAGTGGGGAGTCTACTTGAGATTCTCTTCTCCGCCTCCCCCTGCTTCAACTCTCTCTCTAAAATAGAGAATGTTAAAAAATAATAATAATAAAATAAAGTACATCCATCATCTTGCATGTATATCTCTCTATAATCAAATACATCTTTAAAATTATTTTTTTTAAGATTTTATGTAATCTCTACACCCAATGTGGGGCTCGAACTTACAGCCCTGAGATCAAGAGTTGCATGCTCTACCAACTGAGCCAACCAGGCACCCCTAAAAAGATTCTTAAAGTAGTAAATTTATACATCCATTTTAACCTGCTAAATGGTGGCAAGAGGATAGCGAAACTAGTGTTTTCAGTGTGCAAGATAGGTACTAGTGCCTTGATTTACTGTTAGTTCAAAGTCTTAAAGTTTATTGATGTGGCATATAAAATGGTGCAGCCACTGTGGAAAGCAGCTTGATAATTCCTGAGAAAATTAAACATAGATTTATCATATGACCCAGCACTTCCATTCCTGGGTATATCCACAAAAGCACTAAAAACAGGTATTGAAACAAATACTTGTACATACATGTTTATAGGAGCACTTGTTACAATAGCCAAAATGTGGAAACAACCTAGTGTCCATCATGGAAGAATGGATAAACAAAATGTGATATATACATACAATACAACATCATCTGGCTGTAGAAATGAATGAAGTACTGATAAGCGCTACATCATGGATGAACCTCAAAACATCATGCTAAGTGAAAGAAGCTGGACGCAGAAGGTCACATATTGTATGACTCCATTTGTATGAAATATCCAGAACAATTAAATCCATAGATAGAGAAAGCAGACTGGTGGTTTCCAGGAGCTGGGGATGGGGAGGAATAGGGAGTGACTGCTCAGTGGGTATGAGGTCTGCTTTTGGGGTGATGAAAATACCATCTTGTTTGGAACTAGGTAGAGGCCGCTGTTGTACAACATCATGAATATTAAATGCCCCTGACATATAAGCTTCAAAATGGTTAGTTTTATGTTCCGTGAATTTCACTTCAATTTAAAAAGTGGAATTTCATATATATATATATGAAATATATATATATGTATATAATAGCTTTATATTTTTATAACAAAAACTTTCTTGACTCATAAAATTTTAAAGCATTCAGATTAATTAAGCTTTTGTGATTAAAAGAAAGCCCAAGTTTTGTATAAACTAGAGTATTGGTTTTTTGTATTGTGATAAAATCAGGAAGAAATATAATTGCTTTGAATTAAAGTTTTCACCCTGAATAATACTATTTCTTAGACTTTTCCAACACTCATATTTATAAAGCTGAAAATTATTTAAATTGTGTTTGAAGTCCCTTAGCATTCCTTTGCTTTTTATCTTGTAAACCATAATCAAGGCTATGAATTTATCTAAGAGTTAAACTTTCTCATTCCTCTGAGGTATAGATTCATCAAGGTTTTAAAGTTTTTTCTTAAAGAACCATCACATTGACAACATTAAAATTTTATATTCCTCCTTCCTGAAATTACTTTTAAATTTATTTTACATTTTTAAAATTATTGTTTTAAATTTAAAAGAGTGTTTCTATATGCCAGTGAAGACAAATGTTTGATAAATATAAGTAAATTTACAATGTAATTTGTTAATTACTTTCCCTCTTTTGTCTGACTAGTTTATCCATGGAATGCACATAAAATGAAAGATCTTTACAACCAATTAATCTCCACAAGTTTTCAGGGGAGAAGGAAATGAAAGTGGGAAGAGAGGGAGGGGGTAACCACAAATACAGAATGTGATAAAATATTTAACTATCTTCCTTTTGCATGGAGAGAATAAGGAAACAATTTTTTTTTTTCACATACCAAAAGTACTGCTGGGGGCACCTGGCTGGCTTAGTCAGTATAGCATGCAACTCTTTTTTTTTTTTTTTTTTTAAAGATTTTATTTATTCATTCGACAGAGAGAGAGACAGCCAGCGAGAGAGGGAACACAAGCAGGGGGAGTGGGAGAGGAAGAAGCAGGCTCCCAGCAGAGGAGCCCGATGTGGGACTTGATCCCAGAATGCCAGGATCACACCCTGAGCTGAAGGCAGACGCTTAACGACTGAGCCACCCAGGCGCCCCAGCATGCAACTCTTGATCTCAGGGTCATGAGTTCAAGCCCCAGGTTAGGCGTAGATATTACTTAAAAAAAAGAAAGTATTAGTGGTTTCAGTTTTATAACCTCAGCTGGGGATAAAAAAATAAACAGAACACAAAAGCTTATAGGTCCAGCCACTGTAGATCTCAAAAGTTTGTTTGCTTTTCCAGTTGGCACAGGAAACTTTCCTGAGTGATAGGATCTCACAGAAGAGGAAGCATTGCTGGCTGATGACTAGTCAGAGACTTGTCCCCCTAGAGAATGAGAAGGAGAGGTAGGCAGGCCTTTGCCCCCTATGGGCCCCAGTGGGTCTTCAGTTGGGGCCCAAGAAACTTGGCTCATTGCTAGTTAGGTACAATTTTGCCCAGGGCCCCACAACACTTCTTTCTATATCCAATCCGTCCATAGCTTAGACGATTTCTACAACATGTCTCTCCTCACTTTATACGATGTTTGTATTCACGTTTCAGCAATAGAAGATGTCAGAATTCCCAGGTCAAACAAACAAACAAAAGGACAGATAAAAAAGATAGATGAACAAGTCTCTGTTATGTGCCGCCTGACAGAGATCACCAGAAACCTACATTCCCTCCCTTTCAGTCATCAATAGGGAATAAACTGTTGCCCATGCTCACACCACAGCTGGGACCAGACTTGATTCAGAAATGCACATAGAAACATCCAGAAGACTACAGAGTTAGGAAGGAGACAAACAAAAAGGTAGTGATAGCAAACCTCTCTTGCTGCATGAGATTAATTGTAGAAACAAAACAAAACAAAACAAAAAAACAGCATGTCGTGGTTCCCACAGTTTGTGAGATAAGTGTGTTCTCAGGGAAGGTTCAGTCAGGTGCAGGGCCCCTTCCTCAGGTAAATCTCACTGGACCCCCCAGAATTGCAAAAAGACTCAGACACAAAAGCATTTGGAAAAGAAAAACATATCTTTTCTTTCACTTTCCAAATGTAAGTGTGTAAAACTTCAAAAGGTTTGATGTGTCAAATTAAAAACACAGCAGGGGGCACCTCAGAGGGCATGCAACTCTTGATCTCGGGGTTGTGGGTTTAAGCCCCATGTTGGGTGTAGGGATTATTTAAATAACATAAGTATATATATAAAAAAAGGCTCGAGGGGTTTGGTGGAACAATATCACAAAGATTAACAAGATTATCAAATTTAGACTTGGTTTATGTGAATATTATATTTACATTTATCATATTTATTTACATTAATTTTTGTTATTATCTGTTCCTGAGGAGAAAAGAATAATGTTTCATGTGATCATCATATTCATCAAGTTTAAATTATATCTATAAACACTACTATTACAAAAGTCAAAGATAAAACTTCCCCTCTGCCCCCCTTTTCTTTAAAGAAAATTAAGTTTTATAGGCCATGTTCAAGTTTTTATTATCTTGGGGGCCATGAGGGCAAAGATCTTTTTTTCTTCCTATGTTATATCATGTGCTTAATTACGATGGAAGCAGGAAAAAGTGACAGTTTTATGGATATAACAATTTGCAATGTTTCCTGGAGACTTTGGGGTCTCCTCTCATTCCTGTTATAGGCTGAGTTGCATCTCCTCTCAAAATCAGGTGTTGAAATTGCAGAGTGTAACTGTGTTTAGAGATAGGATCTTAAAGAAGTGATTAGCTTAAGGGGCACCTGGGTGTCTCAGTCTGTTAAGCGTCTGCCTTCAGCTCAGGTCATGACCCCAGGGTCCTGGGATCAGTCCCGCATCGTGCTCCTTGCTCCCCCTGTTGTGCTCACTCACTCTCTCTCTTTCTCTCTCTGACCAAATAAATAAATAAAATCTTTAAAAAAAAAAAGTGATTAACTTAAAATGGGCATTAAGATTAGGCCCTAATCCAATCTGATTGGTGGAAATTTGGACACACAGAGAGGCACCAGGGACGCACACACAGAGGAGAGACCCTGAGAGGACACGGTGGAAGGCGGCTGTCTGCAAGCCAAGGGGAGAGGCCTCGGAAGCACCCACCCTGCCAGCACCTTGATCTCAGACTTCCAGCCCCACAACCGTGAGCAAGTAAGTGTGTGTCGCTCGGGCCCCCCAGCCTGTGGTGCTTTGTTAAGGAAGCCTGCGTGGACTCATACCACACCCTGCATGTCCACTGAAGAGTTAGCAAGTCCTGAAAATGAGGCAGGGTGGCAGCCAGCTGCATAGACTTACAGCTGGATTTCAGGGTGGGGCTTCTCAATCCTGGCCCTACACTAGAGCTACCCAGGGAGTTTTTAAAAATAAAAATTCTCGGGCCTCACTTCCAGGAAATCTAATTTAATTCATTCTGGGGGGGGGTCCGGACATGGGGGTGTGTGTGTGTGTTTTACGCTCCCCAAGTGATTCCAGTACGTAGCCAGGGAGAACCCACGTCTGCAGCCCCAAGGTCTTACAAATGCTGTAATCTACCTAAAGCTAGTCTACTTAAGCTTCTGAGTTCTGGTGTGTGCTTTGTAAGCTGCATCAACATATTTTCCAAGTCCTGCTGGAGAACGAGGAAACCAAGCTTGTGTTCCAATTTGTAAACCTAAAGTAGGGCACCCTAAGGGCAGTAGACAGTCTACTCCTAGGAGCTGGGAAAAATCATTTGGCTACACACGTTTGAACTGGGAAGAAATCATTTTTTAAAAATCCATCATCTATAGCATTTCTTGGTCTTTGAAACAGATTTATACGTTTCTGTAGGACCTTAATATTTGATCCATGAGATAACATATTTCGATTATTCCCTCTGGACCATGTGTAAAGTGAGCCTGATGTCTTCATCCCGGATGAGGGCACGGAGTGGAATGGCCCATCTTGGGAAAGCTGCAGAGCAGCGTTTCTCAGACTGTGTTTGAAGAGAAAAATGGCTGTAGAAAAAAGAAATCTTGGTAGCTAATTCTGGGAAATACTGCCTACCATATCTTCTCCTGGTGATTCATGATGCACATGAACATTTTAAGGGATCTAAGAAATCCTGCATTCATTAAATCAGAGATTTCCAGATTTCAGTGACCAGCAATTACCCTCCCTTTTGTTTTGTTTCCCTTTGGGTAAGAGCTGTTACCATCCCGCAGAGCAAGTGGTCCTTGGAATACACTTCAGGCGGTGTTAATTTACAGGATTTTATCTCCAATTGTTTGGGGAGAGGGGCTAAATCTTCAATTTATTTGGGAAACATATGCTTCCTGCTAAAGCATTTTTGAAGCTTCTAAGCCTGATTTAGAGGGTGTGGCCTGGGCTCAGGCAGGAGGTACCCCCTCCCCACCCCCACACTTTGTCTAATGGCTACATGATGGTGTGCATCCCGTGGCACTCTGTTGTCTTGATGCCCATCTCTGTCATTCGACTGTGAGATACTGAAGGGGGTGATGCATGCCCGGCATGTGGGAGGTAATAAATGTTTGTTGAATGAATGAATACATAAGTGGTAGGACACTTGTACCATTGCCACACCCCTCTTCACCATCCTGAATTTCTAAGTCCTGAAAGTCAATATATCTCTCCTGTTCTGATGGGGGTCTGTTTGAGGAGAAGTTATTCTTGTCTGGTGACTAGCCATAAACCCAGTCCCCCAGAGAATGAGAGGGAGAGGTAGGCAGGCCTTTGTCCCTTTGGGGCCCCAGTCAACCTTCAGTTGGGGCCCAAGAAACTTGGCTCATTGCAAGTTAGGTGCATTCTTGCCCAGGTCCCAGTGACACTACTTTCTATATCTAAGTTTGTTGCGAGCCAGGAATGTTTCTAAAACATGTCTCTCCTCATTTTCTAGGATGTTTGTACTAACATTTCAGCAGCAGAACATTTTCAATGTATTACTGAAATTACTTTTATCTTCCACATTGTTTCAGTGACAAATGCTTTGCAAGATTATAAATCTCATGAAACAGTAATGTCAAGACGACAGCAATCTTATGCAAAATTCATAAGTATTGTCTGGAAGAAGTTAGCCAGTAGAGACAAGGACTTAAATGTGATTTTGAGCGTTGTCATTACTGCAGGTGATTATTGTTAAACCATCATCTTGATACATTTGAGACTTGTCCAAATAATTCATTGCTGTGAGTTAACTAGTCAGTATGCATTTATTGAGAGCCAAGTCCTGCACTAGAGGATAAAATAATAGAGAAAACAAATTCTGCCCTTGGAGAGTTTCCAATCTTAACAAGACTAAATAGGAATAGAAGTAATAAAGGTATCCAAAGGCTACATGAGGTATTTGTGCCTAAGTTCTGTAGACCAAAGAATGGCGGGTTGGGGGCGGTGGTGGAGTTAATCCAGAAAGATGGAAGTGATGGGTTTTAAAGGATGAAGGGAGGAATGGTAGCATTTACAAGAGAAACAAACCTCTAAAAGGAATAGAGACCAAACTCAGAAAGGAAGTAATAGGGTTTTTTTGGTTTGTTTTTTGTTTTTGTTTTTTAAGTTCAATGTGGGGCTTGAACTCACGACCTTCAGATCAAGACCTGAGCTGAGATCAAGAATAGGACGCTCAACCGACTGAGCCACCCAGGTCCCCAGGAATAATGGTTTTATTAAGTGAATTATTTAGAATAGCACTTGGACATCAAATAAAGAAAAATATTGTTACTTTGCAAATATTTTCAAAGATTTGCTCATGCATTTGATTTTGAAGTGGGGATGTGAGTGGTAGATGGGGATGGTCTTAGGAATGTGACACCTGGTGCTGTCAAATTTGATGTCTGATGAGGAATGAAAATTGCCTAGCTAGAAGGATTAAAATCATTTAAGATCACAGTCTCTGTCCTATTGGCTAGGAGGCAGGGAAAAGGCACTGGCTCCTGAGCAGGAATGTGTAACCCCAACCTGCATTTCTTTCTAAAACTTGCATTGGAGGCAAATATTTTTCTCCAGGTCCAGGATTTAATGCACCAAGATGAGGAAACAGTTTAAAGCCTATAACTGAGGAAATCAAATCTGAGAACTCCCTAACCCCCTCCCTAGAAAGATAACTTTCTAAATTTAGTCTCTATAAGGTGTAACTCTTGCAGAAGAAAGCAGTACTCACTCTGCCTGTGGCAGTTTGAGATGTTTACAGGTAGGAATTTGATGTTTGAGTGGAGAAAAATAGTGGC
Source organism: Ailuropoda melanoleuca (assembly GCF_002007445.2). NCBI lineage: Eukaryota > Metazoa > Chordata > Mammalia > Carnivora > Ursidae > Ailuropoda > Ailuropoda melanoleuca. The sequence goes on along the minus strand of NC_048231.1, from coordinate 92,387,643 downwards.
ACTAAGAGATGGACCTGGCATGGGGGAGCAGAGGAGGGGGTTTTAAGAAGAATTAAGAGAGAGGAAGAAAAAGGAAGTTTTGCCAGTTGGATCTGTACGTCCTCTCAATTCTGTTCCATACAGAAGCCCAAAGGGCAAATTCAGGGAATGGTTGTGAGCTCTGAATATCGTGGCTTACCCAAATAGTTTTATATATTGTGAGATGCTAAGACAAATCCCTAGCAATCCTCAGTAAAGAATGTTGGATTCCAAAAAAGAAGAGAATTAACGGGGTTGCTGTTTGATGGTCATTGTTGGGAGGAGATTGGAGAGTGCAGATTACTGATATTCACAGGCTCCTTTTGTTTGAGGATGATCTCAAGACTCACAGGTGACAGGACAAAGTGATATGTAAAGACTCATATTAGTGTCCGCACCGCTAAATCCTTTGTCAAGGCCCAGGTTAATTCTAACCTTGGGGCCAAGGTAATCCCTCCCCTCCCACGCTTTCTCTTTGAACATCCTCAGGGCTGGCTCATCTTCATCCTTTGAAGGACTATCCTGAGGATTGAAGAAGATAATATTCTTAAAGCACTTAGTGCAGTTCCTAGCCCTGAATATGAGGGAAACTTTGTGGCTTCTTTTGACAATTATTAACATTAGATTTGATTTTTGCAAGGAATCAAAAGTAATTTAGAGGGAAGTCTGATATAAGGAAAGGGGTCGAGCCAAAACTTGGCATATGGAGCCCCAAATGCAGATTTCAGAAATGGTGAGGTTGTTTCATGTGGTTCATAAGCTAAAAGTGAGAGAGTATAGTTCACTAAAAATTACCGGTAAAGAGAAAGCTTCGAAAATACCTTGACAGTAAGTTTCTACGTGCTTAAGGTGACAGGCTTTACTTGGATGGGTCCATTCTGTTAAACTTCCTGCAGAGCAGTATGGGGTGTTGAAAGGGGAATTAAAAAAAAAAAAAAAAGTCAGGGTGGTCTCTCTTGCGGGGGAGCGTTGGGAGTGAGGGCTGGGGTACAACCCAGAGAAACCGAGGAATAGGATCCCAGCAGGGGGCTGCAGTGGGAGGCTGCTGCTGCCACAAGTTCAACAGTCCCTCTTGCTCCGGCTGGTGCCTTGGGGACTAAGAGAGAACCCCGTCCTCGCCTGTACAGATGAGCTGGAGGAACAGCCTCCAGAGGTAGCCTCTCTTTTCACTGGGGAAGGCAGAGTTTGGGTAGTCGGGTGTACCTGGATTTGGACTCTGGCCCCACCATGTATTAGCAATTGGGCAAGTTATTTAGTCATTCTGAATTCACTTATCTTTTCTAAAAATTTGGGCCATTTAACATGTTCTTCAAAGAAGTTTCTTCAGGGGCTCCTGGGTGGGCTCAGTTGGTTAAGCGTCTGCCTTGGCTCTGTTCATGATCCCAGGGTCCTGGGATCAAGTTCCACATTGTGCTCCCTGCTCAGCGGGAAGCCTGCTTCTCCCTCTCCCTCTGCCCCCTACTCCTGCTCTCTCTCTCTCTCTCTCTCTCTCTCTCGATCTCAAATAAGTAAATAAAATCTTTAAAAAAAAAAGTTTCTTCAGGAGCGCCTGGGTGGCACAGCGGTTAAGCCTCTGCCTTCGGCTCAGGGCGTGATCCCGGCATTATGGGATCGAGCCCCACGTCAGGCTCCTCTGCTATGAGCCTGCTTCTTCCTCTCTCACTCCCCCTGCTTGTGTTCCCTCTCTCCCTGGCCGTCTCTATCTCTGTCGAATAAAAAAAAAAAAAAAGGTTCTTCAAAGGATTTTTATTTTTTATTATGAAAAATTTTGAGGATTTCATAAACAGAATAGTACACATAACCCCTCATGTATTCATAACCCTGCTTCAACACCTATTACTTTAAGCCAATCTTACTTTTTTCCTACTTTTACCTAGCACCTCTCCCCTCCCCCCCACTCCAGATTGTTGTAAAGTAAATCACAGGCATCTTGTCATTTAATCTGTAGATATTTCAGTATGAACCTCTAAAAGATTAAGTCTCTTTTTAAAACTATAACAACAGGGACGCCTGGCTGGCTCAGTCAGTAGAGCATTTGTGACTCTTGATCTCAGGGTTGTGAGTTTGAGCCCCGCGATAGACTTTTTGGCTTAAAAAAATAAATAAAATCTTTAAAACGGTAACAATTCCATAATCACACCTAAAAATGTCATCAGTAATTTCATAATATCAGATGTCAGCAGCTCAATCAGTGTTCACATTTCTTCATTTGCCTCATCATGTTTCTAAGAGTTTGTTCAAATTCAGAGTAAAATATGGTCCATACTTTGCAATCGGTTGATGTATTTTGTTATGGCTTATTTAACTAAAGTTTCTTTGTCCCTCTTAGTTTATTCCCTTGCTATTTCTTTTTCTTTTTTCCTTCCTATCTTCCTTCCTATCTTCCTTCCTTCCTTCCTTCCTTCCTTCCTTCCTTCCTTCCTTCCAATTCCCTTGCAATTGTCATTTGTCTTGTGGAGGTTTCCCACAGTCAAGGTGTCTTAAAATGTAGAGTTTATTATTGTTTAGGTTTGCTGAGGCCAACAGATCAGGAGACACCCCCAAGAGGAGGGGACGTGCGAGGCCAAGGAAGCCACACTGGGAATCATGAGTGTCAGCGGGAGGTAGAAGGATGGGAGGAAAATGTGGACAAGAGCCTTTATTGTGGTCTGTGGGAAAGGCAAGGCAAGGCAGCGTAAGCAAGATTGGCTGGCTGGAATAATTTCAGTGGGCTCTGGGACATAAGGGCTATCTCTAGTTGTTTGGTGTGACTAGGGCAAGGGAATATATCCCTGAATTGTGAAATCCCCATGGAAGATGGGGGTGGTGTGGCTCTGTATTAGTTAGTTTGCATATGAAACGTATGCTTGGAGGTGAGTTGTCTACCATTCCTACAAACTGGTTAGCCATAGGAGGACAGTCTCCCATGGTCAGTAGGACACCAGATATCAAAATACTGGAATAAAAAGACATGCTTAATATACAAAATTTTGTCTATTGCATCCCCATGTTGTCACTTTATATCTTTCTCTGTCCCCTGTATTTGCTATAAATTGGCAATGAAATTTAAAGCCTTAGTCAGGTTCAAATTCCATTTTTTTGTGACTTCCATTCCAAAGAACATAGTATCCAATTATCTCTCTCTCTGTTATGCTAGCAGCCGCCGATGAGCGATGTCTAGACTAATTATTTAATTAGGAATTGCAAAAGATGGATATTCTAATTCTACCATTCCTTCTTCATTTCCTAACATGATAATTTTTTCTGTAAAAAGAAATGTCTCCTCATCAACTATTTGGTAACCCAGAGATGGATTGCACAGGAAAGGTAGATTAAATGCTTTATTCTTTCCCTTTATTTGCCTATTTTCAAAAATAATATGTTACTGTTAGCATCCTCTGAAAGTGAGTTTGTTTTATCGATTTAAACATACTTGATCAGTTTCAGTCCACTGTAGTTATTCTTTTTTTTTTTTAAAGATTTTATTTATTTATGTGTGAGAGAGAGAGAGCACAAGCAGGGGGAACAGCAGGGAGAGAGGAAGAAGCAGGCTACCCACTGAGCAAGGATCCTGATGTGGTACTAGATAACGGGATCCTGGAATCATGACCTGAGGGCAGACACCCAACTCACTGAGTCACCCAGGCATCCCCACTGTAGTTATTCTTACTGATGCTGAAAATGTCCCATGTTGGGCCACTGGAAGCTGCTTCAAGCTTGTCCCAACTCTTTTTGACAGAACACCAGTGAGCTTCCTGTCTTCAGGAATGAGAAATGTTCCAGGTTTATGTTGTACATTTCCTACCTCAGACCTGGGCTCAACCATATGTCCAACAAGCCCTGTTCCTTTTAATGGGAGGCTGTATATGGAAACCATTATCTTATTGCTTTCCAGTGCTCATTACTTCTGAGTTGGTCATTGCTTTTAGGTTTTATCAATGGATAGAACAAGGAAATACATGTATCAATAATTGGTTGGCATGTTTATTAAGTCTCCTTTAAGTAGTGTTTTTCCATCTCATTTTTTCTTCTTAGATATGATGTGATGTGATGTGGACCGGGAACAAACGGTCAAGAAAGAATTCTTGAGATGTTTTTGATGCAGAGGTGGTTTTATTACAACACGGGGATGGGACCCATGGGCAGAAAGAGCTGCACTGGGATTGTGAGGAGCAATGGGTTATATATTTTTAAGTTGGGGTGGGGTAGAGATAAAAGAAGTTTCCAAAAGGATTTTCACATGTTGAAGAAGACTTACAGGATCCTGGAGCTCTGGCTATTGTCAAGCTAAGGTTGCTTTTTGCCTCTAGCAAAGCATTAACATTAAGGTAGTTGTGAGTTCCTTGAGGAATGTCCTACTGTGTCTGTCTCCAGTATTTGTCAATGGGCTGCAAGTTGTAAGGAAACTTAATTTTATCTACAGTTTTTTGGCCTTTGTTCTCATCAGATATATTCTCCTTTCAGTTTGGTTGTTGAGTTCATACTGATGCTTCCAATTCAAATTCAAGTACTCAGATTTTAAAATCCTCGTTCCCAACTCAAGCCAGCATACTTACTCATTTGCTTTATCCAAAATACAGACAACAGTTTCAGAATAATAATTGCAACACTACCACCAACAATGTGATAACTGAACACAGTTTAATTTTTTAAATAGTTTGTTTTGTCCTGAGGTTACATTTCCCTAAAAGATGTTCATTTAAATTCTGTGTTTTAGAGTCATAGAATAATCCCTTTTGGTGAGCTTATGCTGCCAGCTTGATCTCAGGAGCCCATTCATTCACTTCATTGTGGTTTAGATTTTTAAGAATTACATGTTTTTAAAATTTAAATTTGTTTTACAGTCAAGGTATATTCATAGAGAGCTAGCTTTGAACCCAGTCTTTTCCATCCTGTTTCCCTTACTTCTGATGTGAAATGTTTTGGCATTGGGAAGCAAACAGTCAAGAAAGAATTCTTGAGAGGTCTTCGATGAAAAAAAGGTGGTTTTAGTAAAGCACCAGGACAGGACCCGTGGGCAGAAAGAGCTGCACTGGGATTGTGAGGAGTGACTGATGATATACTTTTAAGTTGGGAGGGGGTTAGGGATAGTGTTAAGTTTCTAAGGAATTTGGAAGTAAGGCTTCCAGGACCTTGAGGGGCTAGCTGCTGTTAAGATAAGATCATTTGCTAGTGTCTAGTAAAACATTAGTCATGAGACCCTTCAGATGTGTATCAGTGGACCATATGTTTGGAGGATGATTGCTAACATGTATCTTGGGCGGGTGGAGATAAAGGAAGTTTCCAAAGGGATTTGTTGTATGTTAAAGAAGACTTACAGGATCCTGGAGGTGGGGCTAATGTCAAGCTGAGGTTGCCTTTTGCCCCTAGCAAAGTATTCACATTGAGACAACTGAGCTCCAGGAGGAAGGTCACCCTGCCTGTCCCAAGGACTTGTCAATGGGCTGTAAGTTATAAGGAGCTCTAATTTTTTTCTACATTTCTTTTGCCTTTGTTCTCCACATCACTTCCACTGTTTTAGTTTTTGGTTTATCCTTTCTTGCTTCTCCTCCTCCTCTTCTTTTTTTTTAGTATGAGCAAATTTTAAAAATATAAGTAAATATTCATTCCTTTACCCCTAAGATAAATGTAACGTATTATACATGCTCTTCTCCACCTCCCTTTTTTTACTTAATATATGTTACAGGTCACTAAATAGGACTATTTTAAATAGTAAATAAAATACAAGTCCACAGACTCTTATCCTCAATTCTCAGAAGTTCTGAAAACCCAGAATTTTATTATAAGCTTGCAGCAAACTCATCTGGAAAAAAAAAATCAGATCTGAACATACATAAAGTTATTTATTGTCTTTATTTTTTTTTAAAGATTTATTTGAGAGAGAGAGAACACAAGTGCGGTTGAAGAGGGGCAGAAGCAGAGGGAGAAGCAGACTCCCTGCTGAGCAGGGAGCCTGACACGGGGCTCCATCCCAGGACTCCTGGGATCATGACCTGAGTTGAAGGCAGATGCTTAACAACTGAGCCACTGAGGTGCCCCTGTTATCTTTATTTTTATACTTGTGTGCATTTATACTTGATATATTTTTGATGCTGGAATATTTAATATATTTGATTATGGGTCCAGCCTTATAGCTTGATGAGTTGTTAAATAATATATGATATATGCATTGCATTACCTTTCTGTAACCTGAAAATTATGAATTCTGAACTATAGCTGACTCTTAAGGATTTCAGATAAGGTATAGTGCACCTATAAGCTATAAATCACTTATTAGTAATTCTAGACTTTTTCCTTCTCCCAACATCTGTTTTTGTTTTTGTGTTTTGTTTTATTTTTGCTTTTTGTTTTTGTTTTCTGGTTTTTGTTTTTTTGTTTTTGAGTAATTCCTATGATCAATGTGGAGCTGGAACCCATGGTCCAGAGATAAAGAGTCACATCCTCCACCCACTGAGCCAGCCAGGTGCCCCAGATATTTTTAAAAAAAGATTGTATGTATGTATGTATGTATGTATGTATGTATGTATGTATTTAAGGGAGAGAGTGCGCGCACACAAGGGGTGGGGAATGGGGGGTACAGAGGGAGAGAAAGAATCCTAAGCAGACTCTGTGCTGAGCAGGGAGCCTGACACCGGGCTGGATCCCACGGCCCTGAAATCATGACCTGAGCTAAAACCAAGAGTCAGATGCTCAAACAACTGGGCCACTCAGTCACCCCTGGATTTTTTTTTTTTAAAGAATTGTATCTTTAACACTTAACATACCATTTTAATACAACCAGGTAAATAACATGACTCTCTCAGCACAAATTGAATGGGAACCAGAAATTCATGGGTTTTGCTTGCACAAGCCAAGACTGGGTGGGGTTCTGAGATTTCCTCCTAGGTAAAGTAACCTCAGGGGCAAAGATTTCTGGTGACAGGTCTGAAGACTCAGATTAATATTTTGAAATTTTAAGTATAATTATGAAGGGGATACATTTTTAAGAAAACCCTGGCTTGAGTGTTTTCACAGAATTCTCAGCCTTTGTTGGCCCCCTCTGTGTTAGAGTATCATAGAATTTTGAGGGTGAAAGAACACTGGTAGTTGCTGGTAAGTATCTTCCAGAAACACTGGACCAAGCATGATGTGAACAAGAAGCCATTCCTAACTTTGCCTGTTGCTTTTATGAGGAACTATTGCATTTATTATACTTATAGAGGGCAGGTATGAGCAACAACTATACTACCCTCCTTTATTGCCAAGTGGTTCCAGAATTATTAGATCATAACTCTATCTGGGAGGTAACGTAGGCGAAGCTTTTTTCACAAGTGGGAAAACAGAGGCCTCTTACTGGGCTAGATCATATAATGTGCACAATACTTGCTCCCCTCCCTTATGAAAGGATTGTGTCCCTGTCCCATTGATGGAGACTGATTTTGCTCCAGCCAACAGATTGTGAGTGGAAGTGATGCAGCCACTTCTGGACAGAAGATTGTAGAGCGAGCGTATTATTTTTCATGTGCTCTTTTCCCTCTGTCACAAAACTGGCCAGATCCAAGATAGAAACTGCTCCATTAGCCTCCATCTGAGAGTAAGGATGATGTGGCCCAAAGCCACAACCACTCTGTGATGGATCTGTGGTGTAATTGGAGAACAATCTTAGTTCTAAAGATTGTTTGTTACCACAGCATAACCTAACTAACACTGACTGATACCCTTGCCTATGGTCAAGCAGCCAATGTTTAAATGTGATAGGCAGTGCCAGGGTCCTGATAAAATTCTCAAGTTTTTACTAGTGATAACAAGTTATTCTTCGATTTTCTGAAGCTCACTTTCCTTACCTATTCTAATTTCTTTTTTTTTAAATTTAATTTATTTTTTAAAGATTTTATTTGGGAGAGAGAAAGAGTGAGAGAGAGCAAGCACGAGCAGGGGGGAAGGGCAGATGAAGAAGAGGGACAAGCAGACTCCCCACTGAGCAGGGAGCCCAATGTGGAACTTGATCCCAGGACCCTGGGATCACAACCTGAGCTGAAGGCAGGTGCTTAACCAACTCTGCCACCCAGGCAGCCCCCCCCCTTTTTTTTTAAGATTTCATTTATTTATTTGACAGAGCATAAGCAGGGGAGTGGTAGAGGGAATGGGAGAAGTAGGCTCCCCTCTGAGCAGGGAGCCCCATAGGACTCGATCCCAAGACCCTGAGATTATGACCTGACTCGAAGACTGACACTTAACTGACTGAGCCACCCAGGCGCCCTCTAATTTCTTTTCTTTCGTTTTTTTTTTCTTTTTTTAAACAAATTTATTTATCTATTTGAGAGAGAGAAAGAGAAAGAGAGAGAATGAGTGGGGAAGGGACAGAGGAAGAAAATCTCAAGCAGATTCCCTGCTGAGCAGGGAACCTGATGTTGGGCTCAATCTCATGACCCCAAGATCATGACCTGAGCTGAAATCAGGAGGCAGACTCTTAACCAACGGAGCCACCCAGGCACGCCTATTCTAATTTCTGAAAATAGCTCGAGACACCTACTTCATATCTTGGAACTTTTTGAGATCCTATGTATATGGCAGATACTAAGTACTAAAGCACCAGTATCTGTAGATATAGCAAGTATTAAGTATTATAAATATGCTCCCCATCAGACTGGGAGTGAAAACAAGGTGACTGAGAAATTAGTAATCTAGGAAGTAGAAGAAAGATGAAAAGGAGACAAGAAGTATATCATGATGGATGAATTTGTTTGGTATTTTCATTTTCCTTGCTCTGAACTGACAGAGAGGACTTTGGCAAGAAAGATGCTTTCATCAATCTTTCTCATCTCTTTCACCAAAATAAGGAGATAGGAAGATTTCAGTTTATGAAAGGAAAAAAAAAAAAAAAAGACAACTCCTAGGATGGAATTTTTAAAGTTCAATTTTGGAATTGTATTGTTCTCTTCTTATGTGCTCATATGAATATGCTGGGTTTGGGCGTTGAAGGGCCCTTTCTCTTATTTCTCTCCCTCCCCCTTCCTCTTTCATTTTATTAAAAGAAAACCCTTAGGGCCCAGCTATCATGTTAGTACCCAAGTCCATACAAGAGGGTATAAAGGCTCTTGTAGCTCAGGTAGTGAGAAGTCTTCGATAGGCTACTGAATTCTCTAACCTTATGGACGAGGTAACTGTTAAGGCCCCAGCATATTTATTCTAATATCTGTGGATCTTTGAGGAAATGAATTAAGAACAGGAGATGATATGATAATAAAGAAGCTGGAAGGCATCATCCCTTCCAGGAATTCTGTTTAGTGCTCCCTGTTATCAGTCACCTGAGTCAGTGTGGCATGTGCCAGGAACATCTTGCTTCTAGTGTCTATTGAAAGTAGAAATTGTCTCAGCAAAAAAAAAAAAAAAAAAAAAAAAAAAAAAAAAAATACCACGTGTATATACCAGGAGTCCATAAATGTTTATTGAGTGCCTACTGTGTGCCAGACTTTCTAAGACTCATCCCCAAAATAAGAAATTTGGAATAACTTCAGGATTGGCACAAGATTCCCAATCATCTTGGACCCAACTATAATTACAGAACAATAGAAGAGATGGGAATAAACCCTTGAAATACAGTAATTTGGCTTGGCTTATAACATTTCAATTTAAAATGTGAACTGGGAAGTCAAGAAAAGCCCACAGGTAAGCATCCAAATGGAAGAGGCTCAAACTGGGCGCTGGTGTGGTGGTGTCTGGACTTTGGGGCAACTGAATGGCCAGAATCAGAGGTACAAATCCACCAGCTGAGCTGCTCATGAACTCACTGACTCACCCTGAGAATTTTTATTGCCAGGTGAAGCATGCATATCTTTTGAGGGATAATTATAATGTAGTAACTGATGAGCCATGCTTTAATTAACTTGGAAGTTCCAAATAATGCAAATAATATAAGAACATGGAGCATATATATTTACACCCACAACCAGCATTCTATTTCGCTCTCTAGTTCTGATATAACTGTAGGAAAAAATATTCTTGATTCCATCCTGATGTCAGTATAAATTCAATTCTTTAAGTCACCTATAATCTGAGGACAGCAAAATATCCTTTTCCTTCCATCAGCTTTTTCTTGCCCATAGATAGATGTTTGAACAGGTATGAGAGAAATGAGTTCTGGCAAGCAATAACTTGCAACTGCAGCTGTTTGGGAGAAAAAAGGAAACAAAGTAAGTTCAGTCTACCACAAGTAGAAGCCTATTGGCTATTGTCAGAGAAGCAGGATCAAGGACCAAAGGCTAGCTCTCCACCCAACCATAATTTACTGTTTTATTACTTCCCCGTGGCAGTCAGGAAGACACAGGGACCCCTTGCCTTAATGTAGAAATACTTATCTGCTGAAACACTAATTGGCCAGAGTCAGTGGGGTTGGCTGGGCTGTTTCTGTTTTGCTCACAATGCACAAAAGACAGACAGACATTTTTATGGGCTAGAGCCAAATCATTTGCATTTCACATATTGCTATTTAAAAAATCATTTGTGAAAGATGCTAGGAAAAGAAAGGTAAAAGAGATAATTAATGAAAAATATCAAAATAGAGTCTTTCCCTAATGCCCACTACTTCTGCCCTATTCTAAATAAGAAATTTATTCCATAGCTCTTGGGGCAAGGTGGCAGGGCCATGCCTTGATGGGACTTAAGTCCTGGTAGTGCAGTCTTCAATAGGATTTACACTGCTGGGGTTTGGGGTGGGGTAAGATAGGTTAAAAACATGTGCAATTCAAGAAATGGTAATGGAAGGTTATTGATAAGTGGTTTAGAATTTCACTAAGAACTAGATGAAAATGGAGATTTCGTGGCAATGAATCACAAGAAGGAACTCTGCCAATTTCAGGTAAAGAGCTGGCAAGTTTTGATTATCTAAGGAGACCAATCAGCCATGCATGTATTCTCTATGTATTAGTTTTCTATTACTGTGAGACAAATGACCCCCAAACACAGCAGCTTCCAAAAGAAAACCCAGTTATGTATTTTCTCTCACAATTTCAGCAGGTCAGGGATCCAGGAGTGACTTAGCTGGTGATTCTGGCTCAGGATCTCCTTTGAGGTTGCTGTCAAGTCAACCAGAGCTGGGGTCATCTGAAGACTCCAGTGGGGCCAAACGACCTGCTTTCAAGATGATTTGTTCCTATTGCTCTTCTTGTCTGGAAGCCTCAGTTTTCTTCTCCACGGGGCTGCTCAAGTGTTTTCACAACATGGCAGCTAGCTTCCTTGACAGAGTGGCCCGAGAATACGGAGGAAGCCACAACGTCTGTTATGACCTATTCAGAATTCCTGTGTGATTGCTTTGTCACATTCTCTTTGTTAGAACCAAAGTGTAACCCGCACTCAAAGGGAAGGCAATTAGGAACCAACTTATGAATGTAGGAGTAGCAAAGAATTGTGAGTGTATTTTAAAACTGTCACAGTAACAGGGGTGCCTGGCTGGCTCAGGCAGTAGGACATGTGACTCTTGATCTTGGGGTTGTGAGTTCAAGCCCCACATTGGGTTGTGGAGATTACTTAAAAATAAAATCTTTCAAAAACAACAACAAAAAACTGCCGCAGTAATGAATCACTGTTAAGAATTCTGTCACTTTTTGGCAAAGCACTTACTATTTTTGATTATCTAATATAAACAATTGTTCATGCATTCTGCCTAGTTCAAACTTAGATCTTGCTTACATGACAGCACTAAAGAAGAATATCCATTTAGGTGACAGGTGACAAGGAAAGAGTGAATCTGTCTAGAATTTTTAAAGAAAATAGGATTTCCCAGTTGACCTGGGGATGGATCAGTAAAAGCCATTCAGGAGCCCCAGTACACACGCTGCATCAGAACCACACCAAGCCCGCTCCACTGTTGTCACATCTGTTTAAACACTCTGCCGTTTATGTAGCTGAAATTGATTATGTTTTTTTCTACCTTTGATCAATGATGGTGCCTATTTCATGTTGTGTGTGTCCTTTGTGGGACCCAAAATTGGGGGAAAGAGAAGGCAGGACCACACATGGAGTATAATGCTCAGTTCTAAGCAAAAAAAAAAAGAAAAAGAAAAAGAAAAGAGAAAGAAAGAAAAGAGAAGGAAGGAAGGAAGGAAGGAAGGAAGGAAGGAAGGAAGGAAGAAAAAGAAAGAAAGAAAGAAAGAAAGAAAGAAAGAAAGAAAGAAAGAAAGAAAGAAAAAGAAAGAAAAAAAAAAAAGGCAAAAGCAAGACCATCTGATAGAACAGGATGGAGGAGACCCCTAGCTGTTCTTTGTGCCGATCCCTTGAAGACCCCTGGGCATTCTGACCTGGAGAATATGCTGCCCATAGTCCCTGGATCTTATCATGGTAATGCAGGCTGGCTGAGTTCCAGCTGCCGGCCTGTGCATCTCTTTGATGGCTTTCTCTGAAAGCCGGAGCCCAGTCTCTCTCAAGAACAGCTGCCAACTAATAACTGATGGGTGTTACTGTATAAATCTCCAGCTTCCTTACCCGTTAAGTGGGATAACCCCGAGGCTGGTGTTCTACACTGGCTTCCAGGGTTACCCAAGGACGGAGCTCAGGTTGTCCACGGCGGTCATTGGCTTGATAATACCCTGCTGGCTGCTTTCCCTTCCCTCTCAATTCCCCACTCCCCTACTGGTGCTTCCTAGAATCACCTCCCAGACAAACTACTAGCATTTGAATAAATCCTTATGACAGAGTCTGCCTCCTAGAGAACCCAAACTAAGACAGTGGATGATGTGACCACAGTCTTCACATCTATGGATGACTTGAGTGATTAGATTTACTATTCAAAAGGGAGATGTAGAGGGCACCTGGTTGGCTCAGTTGGAAGAGGATGTGACTTTTGATCTCGGAGTCATGAGTTCGAGCCCCACATTGGGCATAGAGATTACTTCTAAATAAATAAACAAACAAACTTAAAAAATAGAAAAGGAGACCTAGGGCCACTAGATAGTAGTTATTAGGAGGTGGGTTTTGGCTTAGCATAAGAATTCTAGAATAACTTAAGATGCCCATGATGATAAGTTTTATGTGGCAAGTTGACTGAGTTAAAAGATGTCCAGAGAACTGGTAGAACATTATTTCTGGGTGTGTCTCTCAGGGTGTTTCCAGGCGAGATTAGCATTTGAATCAGGAGACTGAGTAAAGATCATCTTCACCTATGTGGGTGAGCATCATCCAATCTGTTGAAAGCCCAAATAGCCCCGAAAGGCAGCAGCGGAATGCACTCCCTCTGTCTGAGCTAGGCCATCTATCTTCTCCTGCTCTTAGACGTGGATGCTCCTGGTTCTCAGGCCTCCAGTCTCAGACTGCATTGAACCACTGGCTTTCCTGGTCTTTAGCTTGCAAACGGCAGGTCGTGGGACTTCTCAGCCCTGATAACTACAGCCAATTCCTATAATAAATTTCTTCTAATGTAGATTTATATCTATCCTATTGGTTCTGTTTCTCTGGAGAACCCAGACTAATATAATGCCTAAGAATGGAGTGGGTTGCTTTGGGAGGTAATAAACTCAGTATCTTGGGGGTGTTTATATTATAGAGGCCGACTAACCACCAGGGGTATGTGATAGCTATGAAAACTAAAGCAAGTGCTTTTGAAGGTCAGAGGTGGGCTTCCGGTGATGATAGGGAAGCTGAAACTTGTGGGTTCTCCTCTTCACAGACCCTTTTCAAGGCCTAGCACAGTGCTTACATGGCCACACATATCCATAAACATGCAGATCTTTGTATCACTATCGATTAAGGCCACTGACTGTTTTTGGTGTTTTTTTTTTTTTTAAGATTTTATTTTTAAGTAATCTCCACACCCAACATGGGGCTTGTACTCACAACTCTGAGATCAAGAGTTGCCTACTCCATTGACCGAACTAGTCAGGCGCCCCGACCATTGACTGTTTTGACTGCAACTTAATATTTTTTTTTAGGAATTTCTTGAAACAGAATTTATCAGAATTCCAGGGTTTGTAGATAACACATGTGTAGCAGTGCTGGAAATGAGCACAATTCATTGTGAAGTTGCATGTTTTTATGGATTCCAGAATATCGGATTGAATTTTAGGATATTCGAGACATCTTGTCCTGACAAAGCATGGTGGTTCCAGATGAAATAGAATGCAGAATTGCCACCAACACAGCAGAATAGCCTGAGTAAGCAAGTGACAAGGGCAGAAAAGAAAGCCCAGTGACAGAACTCTTACACTAAGAGTACTTTGATAACACGCTGTCACCCTTTCAATGTAACAGTAATTATAAAAGTATTCAGATTGCATTTGTGTATTCTTTGATTTTAGATTAATTTTTAATATTTTTCCAAAATTATTAACCAACCAAAATTTATTTTATTATTTTTTATTAAGTTTTAAAATTCCAGTATAGTTAACATAATGTTGTTATATTAGTTTCAGGTGCATAATGTAGCGATTTAACAATTCTGTTCATTACTCAGTGCTTATCATGATACGTGTATTCTCTAAACCCAGCCAAAATTTTAAATGTGACATGAAGGAAGTATCTTAGTGGAAACCCAAAAGGTAATCTGAAACAAAATGGTTGTCATATTTCTCAGCTTTTTAGAGTTTATTTCTGTTCCAGTTTGTTTTCTCATTTGAAATAAAATTCACTTTTGTACCTAATCTTGCATTCATAATGTGCCCCCCTCTGTTCCTTTTACTTAAAGGGACCCACATATCATTGGGACCTGCTACCGTCTGATTTTTTTTTTTTTAAAGATTTTATTTATTTATTTGACAGATATAGAGACAGCCAGCGAGAGAGGGAACACAAGCAGGGGGAGTGGGAGAGGAAGAAGCAGGCTCACAGCAGAGGAGCCTGACGTGGGGCTCGATCCCATAACGCCGGGATCACGCCCTGAGCCGAAGGCAGACGCCCAACTGCTGTGCCACCCAGGCGCCCCCTACCGTCTGATTTTGGTTCTGAGATTCTGAGTCATGACTCTTTCTGTTACCATGAGCCGAAGGGTAACCATATTGTTTACTATCTGATTAGGAATGTTTTGTAGGGTGGAGTAATGAGATGTGTGGCCTGGTAGCTCAAAAGTACAGAGAAAATGCCCAGGAATGCTTTTATTTGTTTATGTATTTATGCATTATTTTTTTATTTTTAAGTAACCTCTACACCCAATGTGAGGCTCAGATTTATAATCCTGAGATTAAGTCACATGCTCTACTGACTGAGCTAGCTGGGTGCCCCTCCCAGCCATGGTTTTAATAAAATCTTCATATATAAAGTCAAGACTGGCAAGACCCTCTGCTGTCTATGTTATCTATGACCTTGTCCCCTTAGAGGGCCATCATTTTGTTTTTTGGGTTTTTTCTTTTTAGATTTTATTTATTTGAGAGAGAGCACTAGAGAGAGAGAGCAAGCATGAGTGGGGGTCCAAGGGAGAGGGAGAAGCAGACTCCCCGCTGATCAGGGAACCCGATACAGGGCTTGATCCCAGGACCCCAGGATCATGACCTGAGCAGAAGGCAGATGCTTAACAAGTGAGCCACCCATGTGCCCTGAGGGTCATCATTTTGAATGTATACTTACACTTTCTACAAAGAATCACATGAAGGGACGCTGTAAGAGTGTTACTGATAACAACGAAAGTTAAATGGTAAAACTATGCTTTTGAATGCTTTCCACTCTGTAGAACCTGTCCCAGAGATGAAGAAAGTTGGTGCTTCTATGAATATGTATGAAAGTATTAATCTGGGGGCGCCTGGGTGGCGCAGTCGTTAAGCGTCTGCCTTTGGCTCAGGGCGTGATCCCAGCGTTCTGGGATCGAGCCCCACATCAGGCTTCTCTGCTAGGAGCCTGCTTCTTTCCTCTCCCACTCTCCCTGCTTGTGTTCCCTCTCTCGCTGGCTGTCTCTGTCAAATAAATAAAATAAAATCTTAAAAAAAAAAAGAAAGTATTAATCTGAATGATCAACATGAGGAGAAAACTCAATAATAAGACAACTAAAATTGGCAAGTTACAAAAGTGGGTTAAACATTCCTTGAGAGCAGAAGAATAAGGTTATGTGGCTGGAGCAGGAGTTAGCAAACTATTGCGCATAGACCAAATCTGCTTCTGCCTTGTTTTGTAAATGAAGTTTTATTGAAACACAGCCACATTCACTTATTTACATATAGTCTATGGCTGCTTTCACACTGTAAGTGCAGAGTTGGTAGGACAGAGACAGTATGGCCTGCAGAACTTAAAATACTGACTCCTTGGTCCTTCATAGAAAATGTCTACCAACCTCTAGTCTAGAGATAATCTTTGAGCTGGACAAAATTTGTTTCTTTGACAATTTGTAACATAGATATGTATGGGAAATAATTCTTACTCTGTAAAAAAAGAAAAATCACAGTAAAAGGTCTTAATTTTGTAATAGAAGAATTTTAAAAATTAAAAAATTTTGTCAGTGCAAGTTGTGAAGTTTCCCTGTTCAGGTCAGGCTATTAGTAGTAACTGCAGAAGAGGGGAACGATGAGGTTTAAATATAAGGCTTTAATGTTAATTGGCATCAGATCTTAGCTTACCTGGGAAAGTTTCTAGCCTCTTTATTTATTTAAAACTGCAGTTAAGATAGAGAACGCTTCCTCTTATCCCCCTAGGGCTGGTGGCTTCCTCCCAGGCCACCCTTCTAAGCTGCTCTGTTCCAAACTGTGTCCCTTTTGGTAATGCCTGAGCTCAGCTGTGCCCATCTGCCTTTCCAGCATCAGCAGCCCACACTGCCCCTGCAGTGCCCTGTGTGTACATGTCTGTGCATATGTACCTGGGTGTAGATGAATGCACACACACACCACACAATCGTGCTTGGCTGCATTAATCTTACAGCTCTCTATATATTCCATAAACTTTCATGCCGCTATGTCTTTGCTTTTGCTGTTTTCATGCCTTTCTTGTGCCTTGAAACCATGCATTTGCCCCCAAAATCTATCCGTGAAGAACATGAAACCAAATTCGTTCTCTTTTCCTTGGAGCATGCTTAGGAAATGTGCTCCTCTGTTTCAATCTCCCGTTTCTGGGCTTTCATTCCCATGCCTGGGGGCAAGTGAGAGGAAATTCAAAGGGTCCAATCCGGGCTCTACTGCTGTGGGTCTTCTGAGCTACATTTTTAATACTTAGAGGAAAATTCTAAATTCATGAAAGGGCTAGCATCTGCAAACCACAGGGAAGTTTTCTGCCTCTCTTTCAGGCAAGAACTAGTCTTTCGGTTCAACCACAACTTCCCTGTAAACTCTGTCAGGGCAAAACTAATATCTCATTCTCTGAGTGGTCACTGACGCACTCAAGGGAGCGGCTGGCGTATGAAGGCATGTAGCCTCTGTGTATTGTAGGCAAGAATGAATGAACATGGAGGCACGGCTGTAGAGGAACATTTGGTAGGAAGGTGAACTATTAGAGTCAGATTGCTATCTGACATTTTAGTGGCCTATTAAATGACTCTAGCATGTTTGGCTATTCCTCTTTGACAACTGTTCACAGTTACTGCAATCCCGTGACCCAGTGCAGGGTTATACAGCTCTGGTAAGTTCAGTGTCCAGGCTGACCTGCCATACACAGCTGGCTTGAGGTAGTGCTAAGAGCATGGGTTTTGAGGTGCATGTGCCCAAATTTGATTTCCAACTTCAGCATTTATTCGTTTATGCAAGTTTCCTTAACATTCTCCAGTCTTTTGTTGGTTCATCTTTAAAATGGGTGAATTACCCATCATTGTGTTGTTATGAGGATTAAATAAAGTAAGGTATGGCACTTCAGAAAAATGGCAAATGCTTAATTATTACACTTTTTGTGATAGGTGTTTGTGGTCAGTTGTGAATCTTCACTGGAGATTTACGTCACTGTAAACTATCTTAGTACAGAAAGGGTTTTGATGCTGTTATGAATGTGACCATATTAGTTTCCTAGGGCTGCTGTAACAAGTTTTTACAAACTGGGTGGCTTTAACAACAGACATTTATTATCTCACTGTTCTGGAGGCTAGAAATCCAAGATGAAGATGTTCCCAAGTTCCCTCTGAAGGCTGTGGGGGCGGATCCTTCCTTGCCTCTTTCAGCTTCTCCTGGCTTCTCACAATTTTTGGTGCCCCTTGGCTTGCAGCTACATTACTTCAACCTCTGCCTCTGTCATCACCTTCTTCTCTTCTTTCCTCTGTGTCTGTGTCCAAGTTTCCCTCCTCTTACTAGGAGGGATCTTACTATCCTAGATCTTACTTACTAGGATATCAATCATTGGATTAAAGCCCACCCAAATCCAATGGGACCTCATTTTAACTTAAGTACATCTGCAAAGACCCTATTTCCAAATAAGGTCACACTCACGGTTACTGGGCCTTGGGACTTGGACGTATCTTTTGGGGCAGACACAGTTCAACCCACAATAGCAACCATGAACATAGTCTGCAGGCAGGAGAAGATTTTCTTCAGGAACTTGCTGTATAGCCTAAGACAAGTCACTTAACATCTTTTCTCCTCAGTTTCCTTATCTGTACCATTTGTGAAATGAGGAGATTGCATTGTTCTTTATTCCCTTCCCCTCCCCATTCTAAACCACTGATACTAAATTTCATTTTGATTTTTACAAAATGTGCCTCCATTTCAGTAGATTGCTATAGGGTCAAACTGTATTTCAATCACTACTGTTGGCAATTTTCTTTTTTTAAGATTTATTTATTTTAGAGAGAGAGACAGAGAGAGACAGCATGTGTGAGCAGGGGGAGGGGCAGAGGGAGAGGGAGAGAAGTAAACTCCCCGCTGATTGCAGAGTCCTACACAGGGCTCCATCTCACAACCCTGAGATCATGACCTGATTTGAAATCAAGACTCAGTTGACTGACTGAGTCACCCAGGCGCCCCTGTTGGCAACTTTTGAACTTTGTTTGTTTGAGAGAGAGAACGCATGTGTGGGCACAGGGGTTGGGGTAGGAAGTGGGGGTAGAGAGGCAGAGGGAGAGAGAATCCTCATCAGGGCTCCATGTCCAGTGTGGAGTCTGACTTGGGCTCAGTCCCATGATTCTGAGATCATGACCTGAGCTGAAATCAGGAGTCAGATAGTCAACCAGCTGAGCCACCCAGGAGCCCCAACTTTTGAACACTATTAAGAGCCAGGCTAGGACACACAGATTTTTTTTGGAGGGGGGTAGTAGATAGGAAAGCCCACCGAAGGGGCTTCAAATGTATTTATGTTCATCCCACGCAGAGAAAGGTGTCCCTGTGGTTCATCGGCTTAACAGTGGGCCTAGAAATTCACCTGAAACCAGGAAAAAAGCCCTTTTGTCCAGCAAACACTCCGTAAAGAAGATTATTTGTTTCATACATATGAAGCAATTGACATATTAATAGCTTGGAAGAACACTTAGGATCTCCCTAGAGCTTTATCGTTAAATAACTTTTAAATCCCAATGCTATGGGAGTCTTAGAAGTTGCAGTTTTTATTATGAATGATGTCATTACCTAGGAAATAGCCACCTGAATGACATTCTTTGTAAGGATTATATAGACTATACCTCAAAAGTATAGATTTTCCTGTATACTTGCATTAAACAATATAAACTTCTTAAATTGATTATGCAAATACTGTAAAAATAAACAAATATTTGCTGCATAAATGTTTCTAATGTCTATACTCTATATTACATATACTAGGAACTATATTTTGCCTTTCCGTTAACGTTTGCAAGCATGGATAAAAAAAATAATGAAAACAGTCAATATAGCATCTCAGAATTTTAATTGAGAATAATATAGTGCCCTGGAACCTGATAATGAATATAATAAACTCACACACTATGCGATTAATTTCCTGATTTATTAGGAAAGTGTTTGCAAAGGTAACATTCACCCTAGTTCCTATTAATATAGCACTGATTATGAATTAGTGGCATATGAATTAATGACGTTTTATTTTGAGTGAAACTTTACTTTTTAAAACAATTTGTTTTGATTATATACCATTTTTTGGTGGTTACATTCATGATGTGATGTGAAAGCGCCCACTCACAGGAGCCAAAGGTATCATCCTCACTCAAGACCACATTATCAGAGGCATCAGTTGTGAAGGCATGCCTGACACACAGGAGTAGTGATGATTGCAGGTTATTTTAATCCTGAGCCAGTGGTTGGTGGTCTGCTCTCTCCCGGTGGCTGGGCTGCAGAGTGGAGCCAGGTAAAGAACTCAGCCCCTGGAGTTAGACAGACTGACCTGAGCTCAAATGACATTTCCATAGCTTACTAGCATGTGATCTTGACCTTCCTTAACTCTTTAACCCTCGGGGTCCTTATCTGTAAAATGGGTGCTATTGCATACGATAGTTAACAGGATCAAAGGGGTAAAGCAGGGACAACGCTCTTCAGTGGTAGCCAGGGGTATGAACTAGCTCCAGGTCTTACTCCTGGGTGCTGGGCAATGACCTACAGGCAGAATTGGCTTATAGGAGATGTTTATGGAACGAAACTGAAATCTGTACTGTATATGTTGGGGATTCCTGGAGGTGAAAAGGAGATGGGCCTTATTTGATCTTGCTGTGGGATAGTTGATTTGAATCAGAGGATCTCATGGTCCTTGGAGGTTTAATGCTAGATGAGCCTATGCAGTATAAGAAATACGTGTTTGACTTCTGTCCCAGGTTCCTGGCACGGGGTTCCTAAAACTCTTGAAATTTCCTGAGTGAGAGGGGTGATGGGGGCATCTCTTGTTATTTATAATAAGCTCCTTTGAACCACTCAACCTGAGTCTCTGCTAATGAGGTGACTTTGGGCTAGCTTTAGGATGGGGGTTGGTGGCGGGAAAGACCAAGCCATGACCAGAAGGTTGGAACTTTCAGCCCCACTCCCTGACTCTGAGGAGGGAAGAGGGGCTGGAGTTTGAATTCAGTCACCAATGGCCAAGGATTTCCTCTGTCATGCCGACATGATGAAACCTCCATACAGACTCCCAAATGAGGGAGCCTAGGGAATCTTCCATGTCAGTGAACACCTCCACGTGCCAGGGGGATGGTGCACCCCAACCCCAGGGGAACAAAGGCTCCCATGCTCAGGACTTCTCTGGACCTCGCCCTCTGGACCTCTTCATCTGGCTCTTCATTTGCACTCTTCATAATAACTGTAGTAGCAAGTGTAGCATTTTCCTGGGTTCTGCGAGTTGCTCTAGATAACCATCAAAACTGAAACATGGGAACCCTAGAATTCGTAGCCAAGTCAGAAGGGAGTGTGAGCAGGCTAGGCATTCCATTCGCGATTGGCATTTGTCGTGAGAGTGGTCTTGAACTAACTACACCGGGGGGTTAGTGTCAGAATGGAACTGAACTATTGGATACCCACTTAGTGCTGGAGAATCAGGGAATCTGAGAGCCTTGTAATGACCATTTTTGGTAAGTTTCGCAACCAAACCCGCCTGTATCTCTTGTTTTCAAACCATTAACTAGGAGGGGTAGCTGGGACAAAATTTCTCATACTTCTAGGCTGCTGCAAAGGAGAAGCGTATGTGTTTCTTCTCAGAGTCTCCATGGTGGGTGTGCAATGACACTGATGGGGAGGGGTGACTCTCTCCTCTGGACAGCTGTTATCAGATGGGCATCTTAGGGCAAGAAATCAATGGCCTAAATGAGCAACTAGGGGCCAAGGGTCAAGAAAACAGGGAAGTGAATTACCACAGCCAAGGTTATCCTTGAACTGCTAAATGCGAAACTGTGTAAGACCCCTCATAGGTACCATACTTAGTATGACTGCCTTACCGATATGTTCAAAACACTGCCTGACCCAGACTGGAAATATCGTCCTTATTCTCCAGGATTTTCTCATTCACTACGGTTCTTTCTGGAGGTGAGTAGGGTGGAGCAAATATAAATAAGCACATAAATAAGTATATATCATCTTCATTATCTTGTAACATTACTAGGATGAATCTCATTTTCAGGAGCTTCCATGCCCTCGGGAATCACGTGTCTACTCCTGTGGTTCATATTTTCCATTTGGAAATGCTTTTCCACAAACCATTTTCTTGTAGTTCTGGGCCCATGAAGCGAAATTAATTTACTTGCCTCCTTTCCGTGGTGTCAGCTCAGCCCTGTTAAGTTAGATGCTAGAGGACATGTGTTATAATGCTCCATGAGAACTAAAAAATGTTTTCCAGCTTGTAAATTGCTTTTTGTTTATTTAATTTTGTCTTTCACGGACTATATATTCAGCATATGCCTCTGGGGTCTTTTATACATTAACAATTCAAAAACCACTGACCTATAATCATATTAAAACTCCCATTTTATCTCCAGTTTAACCATAATAGAATCTTCTTACAGGAGTTGGGCAGAAGCCTCCTGAATAGATAATCTCGCCTCTAAAATGCTAGGGCTTTATGGAGTAAGTAGGGATTGTAAATTCAGATTGCGAGCTGTTTTATTATTGTAGATTCTGTAATTATCATACAATTACAAAGCATTCCAAATTTTATTGGTTGATTCATTTAGCTATCTCCTGATCAGTTTAGGTGTTTTTTACCCCCCCACTCCCCGCCCTGCATTTTTGTTTTTTGTTTTGGTCGGGATGACTGACCCTTCCAACAGGTGGAAAATGAAAGCAGTTCATCGTGAAAGCGATTGCTTCGGGTTCCTTGCAGGTAATAGATGAGAACGGGGCATCTCAGTGATTCAAAATCAAGAGACCATTTTTTCAGTCATCTGGGCAGGCTGTTGTCACTTAAGCATCTTGTCCTTCTAAAAAGTAGCTTAAGCCTGGGACATTTGAAGGCTAGGCTGAAATGTGTTTTTCTAGCTAAACTCGGTCCTTACTAATCATTGAGGTTAGTCCCTTGGCTTTTTCTGAGTGGGAAAGTGTTTGCTTAAAACAACAAATACACTGAATGGCTGCCAGGTTTTGATGACCCAGACAAGTCCTAATGGCATGTTAATGACAGCTGGGTCTAGATTTTATTATTCAGTTTTATTGAGAGTTATGAGGAAAACGGGGGAAGTCTAAAGCTGCAGCTATCCATGGCCATTCAGTCAACCTTTCATGTGTCTGTTTATTTGATTTGATTTTTGCACAGTTATTTGTATTACCATGTTGTTAAGCCAACTGGGTCATTACAACTACTAAAATCAGCTCTGTAACAGCATATTTCTTTGGCCATGTTAGGACACGTGAGGTGATGTTTTAAGGCTAACTAGTTTATTACATGGAATGATCTCAGTGGATACAAACAGGACGTGGCGCTATTTCTTTTTCCTCTCATGGCTTTGCCAGATCTCCACTCCCTGAGCCATGATGGCACAGCGGGCACATCGCGTTGCTTTTAAGTGGTTTTCAGTTATAAGAATGATTTCTTTTACATAGCTGTGATTCATTTTCAAGAGTTAAAGTGTCTCTTCTAGTCTCAATCAAAACTTCCGTCTCTTCATTCAATCCAGAATTTCTTCTTTCCCCACTTGTGGCCTCATCCTTTTGGCTCAGAGACCCAGAAGAGAAGGACCAGCACTCTCATTCTTCTTCCCCCATTCTTTTCTCCCCAAATTGTCTTCTTGAAGTCAACCCCAGCCTCTGTGAGGAGGTCTTTCAGTGCCCTCCCATTTCTGGCCTGGACTGGGAGGAAGCTTTCCCTTCTTCATTTAATAACTTTCTCCAATTATTCTTATTTCTAGTCTTTTATTTTATTTTATTTTTAAGATTTTATTTATTTGAGGGGCGCCTGGGTGGCTCAGTCGTTAAGCCTCTGCCTTCAGCTCAGGGCGTGATCCCAGAGTCCTGGGATCGAGCCCCACATCGGGCTTCTCTGCTGGGAGCCTGCTTCTTCCTCTCCCACTGCCCTTGCTTGTCTTCCCTCTCTTGCTGGCTGTCTCTCTCTCTGTCAAATAAATAAATAAAATCTTTAAAAAAAAAAAAGATTTTATTTATTTGAGAGAGAGAGAGTGCACATGAGCTGGGGCTGGGAGGGTTGGTGCAGAGGGAGAGGGAGAAGCATACTCCCCGCTGAGCAAGGAGCCCAAAGACAGGGCTGGATTCCAGGACTTTGAGATCATGACCCGAGCCAAAGGCAGACGCTTGACCGACTGAGCCACCCAGGTGCCCCTATTTCTAGTCTTTCTTAAATAAGCTGCAGATGGACTTAGGACAACAAGAAAAATCCCATTAAGCATCTGTTTATAGACACTTATATCACAGCATGCATACATACCAGTGTAGAAATATTTCACTATGTAGTCACATGATTAGAGAGTTCTTCAAAGATCAACATAGTCCCTAGAAGCTCTTTAGTCTATTACTAGGAAAGAAGTGACTATAGAAAGTGGGTGTTGAGACGAATAACCTATATTGAGCTTTCAATGTTGTTATTTTGCCCTTGAGGGCCCAGAGGATCTGAGTGTCTTCTTTGGTTATCTTGGTTTTGCGCACGATAAGGTGACACTGGTGTCCACAGTGATGTGGGTGGCTCCCATTTCTCACAGACAGAGGCAGGGCTATCTGTCTCCTCTTGGTACCACCTCTTAGGTGGTGGGTGGTCCGAATAATGTGGAGAAGAGTCCTGATCTTTGTGCTGTCTCTACTTTCATTTGTTTACATTTTCATTTAACTACTCTGCTGGGAACATGAAATCAATGTGGATGATTTTTGAAGAATGTAATTAGAAAATTCAATTATTTAGTGCCTGGAAGAGTTTCAAAGATTAAAATGCTATGTAAAAATGTGTAAGCATTTATTATTAAAATTAAATAAATGTTTGCTCCGTGCAATTAAATTGGATTGTCAAAATGGTGTGTTTGACTCCTCCAAACACATTTCGTGTTATTTTTTTTGGGACTTTTTCAAATGCTCTCAGGCAGAATTAGAAACTGCTCTCCTCTGTTGCTCCCATAGCTTTGTATGTATACCTCTATTTTAGCTAAATTCAATTCAATTTGATTTGATTTAGTTTCAGATAACATTTATTAAGTGCAAACTAGGTACTAGTTACTGTGCTGGGGTCCAAGGAACAAAAAGTTAAGTTGCACCTTCCATCAAACAAAAGTGTGTGCAAGTGCACGTGTGTGTGTGTGTGCACATGTGTTAATTTTATTTATTTTTTTATTTTTTTATTTTTTAAAAGATTTTATTTATTTATTTGACAGAGATAGAGACAGCCAGCGAGAGAGGGAACACAAGCAGGGGGAGTGGGAGAGGAAGAAGCAGGCTCATAATGGAGGAGCCTGATGTGGGGCTCGATCCCAGAACGCCGGGATCACGCCCTGAGCCGAAGGCAGACGCTTAACTGCTGTGCCACCCAGGTGCCCCACACGTGTTAATTTTAATTCAGTTAGTTCCCTGGTAACAACAAAACTCAAAGGAGGCAGAGGGAAAGGAACCTGTATCAGTGTTCCAGGTGCTGACAGCTTGGAAAATGAATGATTTTGATCGCATTGAATTAACTAAGAAAGCTTTTAGCAAGACTGGGCCCTTGCCCTTGAGAAGGATTCAGATCTTTGTGGGTGGGTAAAGAAAGGACTCCTCCCACCCGCCCCCATGGAAGAGGCACAACCGAGAAGCGTGGTGGTGAAATTTTCCTTTCACTAGCTTTGCCCTTGAACTTGGTGAATACAGTTCTGCAAATTGGAAATATTTCTGAGGTTTCCAGGTTGTTCAAGTTTCCAGCGAGTGTGCCAAGCAGGATGGCTACCTTCTTCCTGGAGTCAAGCAGTTTTCTTCATTTGCTCGTAACTCTGACTTATTTACTGAGAGACTGAGAGATGATCCTTTTTTTTTTTCTTTAAAGATTTTATTTATTTGAGAGAGACAGCGAGAGAGAGAGCACGAGCGGGAGCAAGGGGTAGAGAGAGAGAGAGGGAGAAGCAGGCTCCAGGGTGAGCAGGGAGCCTGACCCGGGATCCATCCCAGGACCCTGGGATCGTGACCTGAGCTGAAGGCAGATGCTTAACCGACTGAGCGACCCAGGCGCCCCCGGATGATCCTGAATATTAAACAGGTGGTATTCAGAAAAAAAAAATACTGGTGAGGAACAGCATTCATGATTATAAAGGCAGTGTGAATGTAAGAACTGCAACCTCAAGATTTTGGCCTAAACCTTTGAGTATGAGTAGAGATTTTTAAGAGGAAAGGATATTAAATAAACTAAACTAAGCCACCAAAAATTATGTATTAGGGGCGCCTGGGTGGCACAGCGGTTAAGTACGTCTGCCTTCAGCTCAGGGCGTGATCCCAGCGTTCTGGGATCGAGCCCCACATCGGGCTCCTCTGCAGTGAGCCTGCTTCTTCCTCCCGCTCCCACTGCTTGTGTTCCCTCTCTCTCTGGCTGTCTCTGTCTCTGTCAAATAAATAAATAAAAAAAATCTTTAAAAAAAAAAAAAAACAAAACAAAAATTATGTATTAAAATTAAAATACAAAAAGTCAGGATAAAAATCACAAGTGTCAGCTAGTCTTTTGCCTGTGTTAAAAAAAAAAGCAGGATAGGGTCACCCACATTATGTTTATTTATTATGGAAAGTTTGGATTCTGAAAAGGATGAGAAAATCATTTTCTGGTTTACTTCTTATCTATAAGCCTGTGTCACAGCCTATTCAAAACTCCTCAGAAGCAAAAATACTTTAAAGCACTTTGGTTAGGCTGCAAGTCTGATAGAATATAAGGTTAACCGAGTGTAAAAGACCAATAAAATAAATAAACAGTGAAAGATAGGGGCAAAAGAAAGTGAAGGGAAGGATCACAAAATGAATGGGGTAATTGCCATTTTTATGTGCTCTGGAACAAATTGTGGAGGGTGTCTATCTTATTCCTTGAGAATTTGAAAGAATCTGTTAGTAAATGATCTGGTTTTGGAGGCTTTGTTGGGAAATAGTTCTTTGATAGTTATTGTTATTACTCTACTAGTGCCTTACAGTATTTCTGGTTTCAATTTTGGAAATTCCATTTTTTCAGAAAATTTCCAGATTATGAAATTTATTAGCACAGAGTTGAACATGGTGTGAGAATGACGTATGCAAGTCTATGCTAATCTATTCAAATTCCCCTCCATATTAGTTGTCACATAGTTTGGCTGTTCTAAATTTGTGTTGTTTTTATTTTTTCACTTAATTTTTTCAGACATAGGCCATTTTGGTTATTTTTTTTTCTCACATATAAAGCTCTTGAATTTGTTGACCAATCCTTAATTTTATTATTTTGGGATTTTTTACCTCTATTATTTTTTGCCTTTATTTTAGGTATCTTATAATCTTTTTCTAGCTTCCACATTCAAATGATTAGAATTTCTTTTTTCAACCTTTCTTGAATAATAGGGAAGGCTTTTAAAATGTCGAATTTGTGTCTGGGCACAATTTCAGACAAATACCCTAAGTTTTAATATGTGTGTTTCTAATTTTTGTTTTTTCTAAATAGTTTGTATTTTTATGATAACATAATAGGATGTGTATTCATTGTCAGATGGCGGAGTGTTTTTTGTTTAAACTTCTATTACTTTTTTGTTTGAATTGACTGTTAAAAGAGAATGTGACCTACATAATTTTTGCTCCCTGGAATTTATTGAAATTATCTTTTTTCCTTCCTACATATTTAGTTATTTCTATGTGTGTATTCCATGGATACCTGTAAACTGGTATTCTGTTTTTTAAAAGATTTCATTTATTTACTTTAGAGAGAGAGCATGCACGTGAGTGGTAGAAAGGGGCAGAGGGAGAAGTAGAGAGAGAGAGAATCCTCAAGTCGGCTCCATGCTTGGCAAGGAACCCAACTTGGGGCTCCATCCCAGGAGGACCTTGAGATCATGACCTGAGCCAAAATCAAGAGCCAGTCGCCCAATGGACTGAGCCACCCAGGTGCCCCAAACTAGCATTCTTAAACAAATACAGTTTACTCAACCTTTCTAAATACATTTGTCAAATATATAATTCTTTCTTAACTCTACAATATCTTTTTCCTCCTAGGTATACATATACATTTAGGTCTCTACCAGCCTTAGAGACTTTTTTCAATGCTGCTACTCCTTTGAGGTAGTCCTTGCTTTCACCTGCATTGCACTTTAAGCGTTTAGAATTGTCAGCTACTCTTTTTTTTTTTTAAGATTTTATTTATTTATTTATTTATTTATTTATTTATTTATTTGAGAGAAAGAACACATGAGCCAGGGGAGGGGCAGAGGGAGAGGGAGAAGCAGGCTCCCTGCTGAGCAGGAATCCCAGTGTAGGACCCGATTCCAGGATCCTGGGATCATGACCTGAGCTGAAGGCAGACGCTTTACCGACTAAGTCACCCAGGTGCCCCAAAGTGTCAGCAACTCAGCTACTCTTACCAACTCCAGTACCTCAGTACTCACCCCCTCCTTATTTTCTTAAAATGCAAATCTTTAAAACTTCTTGAAGGACCTACTCTGAGGAAGGTGTAGAGATGTGATCAGATGAGACCCATGACCTTAAAGAGCTTGCACTGGGTTTGAATTCCAGAACTCACATCAAGGTTCTTTGACTTGGCTGGGTAGAAGTCAGCTTTATCCCACGGCTGGTTAGGAAGAGTGGAGACCAAAGGCAGAATAATGGCTTCTCAGAGTAGGGGCTCTATTACATCATTCCTTCTTTTGCCTTTAGAGTGGGAGGGGAAGCCTAACAGCCCTGGTGTTGAGTGTAGAAGGGAGGAGATCAGGACCAGTCTCCATGAAGCTGGGAGGTGGAAGCTGCAGAGAGGTTTGTCTCTTCGGTTGGGTGTAGTGGGGACCTAGAGAAGGAGAAAAAGCAGCTTTACTGAGTATTTGTACTTGTCCGGTCATCTAACCAGGGTGGGGTTGCTATGTCCTTTCCACCTACTTATGGAGACATACTACCCTTTTTTATGTACTCTGGATCCCCTGCCTTGGCAGACAATTTTTATTTGTGTTACAGATAATATTTTTCTGGGCACTACCTCAGCCCCTCTTAGTCCCAGATGACATCTTGCAGCCACATGAGAGATCCTGAGCCAGAACCACCTAGCTCAGCCATTCCTGGATTCCTGACCCCCAGGAATGGTGAGAGATAATAAATACTTGGTTTTTTTTTTAAAGCTTCTCAGTTTGAGGTTACCTATAGCAATAGGTAACCATTATAGTGCACAAGAGCTTTACAAAGATGTGCAATGAGGGTTAAAAGAAGAAGAGATCATATCCCCATGGGAGGACAATACAAGCCTCCAAAGGAGGGCATGGCATTTGAAATGTTCTCTTGTAGTGAACTGGGCATATATGTGCATATGGAGAAGAGAGAAGAAACATTTCAGGAGAAAGGACAAGGAGATGGAAAAGCGAAGGTCATGTTTAGGACGAGGGACAATCTCCATGATCTGCATCTATGGTGCAAGTAAGAGACTGGTGGGAGATGAGGCAGGTAAAGTGGGCTGACACTACACAGTGAAGCACCCGAATGGATCCCATTTCTTGCCTAAGCCCCTAAAGATAGTCATTCTCTACAATTTGGTCCTTGGATCTTTTCTCTTTATTTATGGAATTCCTTGGTGATCTCATTCACATCTAAATTTTAACCAGTTTCTACCTGGTTTGCTTTAAAATCTAGTCCAGACCTAACCTCAAGTGATTCAGTCTCTTGGCTCCAAACGCTTGCTCATCTTTTCCACCTGGATGTGCCATTAGCATCTCAAATTCTTTGGGCTCTTAAATTCATCGTCCCCTCCAGCCATCCACCATAACCGACCAACTTAACCTCAAGGATGGCGCTGCTACTGGTTTTCCCATGGACCACTAATGGGGATAGTTGTGGGAATCCAAAAGAGGAAGTCTCTTGTGGAATGTTTCTGAAGACGCAATTAAATGTTATTGAATGGAAGTCTGTGGGACAATCTGGAGGAATCATTGTCCATATTACTACCTTTAGAGTTAGCCACCTCCCCTCCCCAACACCTCATACACTTGTCTGTTACCATCTGTGGATGACTATTTGAGATCCCATCACAAGCAGCCATTTTTCATTTATTCTAACCATGAATGCAGCTGTTGCAGGCGTGTGCATATAAATCTGTCCTGGTAAGATGAGGTTGTTGGGGAGGTTAGTCCCTCAGGCTAAAAACCTTATCGTCACACTGGTATTTTTCTACAGTTAGTCATTGGGTCTCATTGACTCTGCCTCTCCTTTCTCTATCTAGAGGTTCTCAGCCTGGCTGCAAGTGAGAATCCCTGGGGAGCTTTCAGCAACTCCCTCACCTATGCCTCACTGAAGACCAACTAAGTCAGAATATCTGGGATGGAGCCTAGACATTTTCTTGTTTGGAAGTTTATCCTGTGGCTCTAATATGTAGTCAGGTGATGCTGGTGGATGAGAAACAGCATTGCTTGGGGATCTGATCCTGACCTGGCCTTTAATTACTCTGACCTGGTGAAAATTCACACTTTCTGAGAATCAATTTGCAATTCTGTAGGAGGTGATGAAACTTTCCTAGCAGAATTATTGAAAGGGCTAATGAAATAGTGGTGTGAAAAGGCATGGTAACTGTGAAGAACTAGGTAATGACAGCACACTCCTGCTGCTGCCAGTCTGATTTCCAGCCCTAATTACTTCTGCAGGCACTAGGGTTCTCTAGCTGTGACCCTTGCCTCCAGGATCTCTGCCTCCAATTCCTCCTGTATACCAGGGCCACATCAGCTTTTCTAAATTACTCTCTTGCTCAAAAACTATCCTGCTTTCCATTTCCCACCAAACTGATACATCCTCAAATTGAAACCCAAATTACTTTTCTAACCTTATCTTCTATTTCCTAAATATGGTTCACATCTGCATCCAACCACAACCTATCTAGCCAGCCAGCCAGCCAACAAAGATTTTGAGTTCCTATCGTATGACAGCATTGAGCTAGAGTTCTGGGGAAATGCAAAGATGAACCAGAGGTAAGTGAACCAAGAAGCTGACCATCTAGAAGCTCGTAGAAATGATTAGTTTTAGTTAAATGTAATCCCTGAAGGATAAAGAATTCCTGAAATTCAACAAAAACAAAAACCAAACAACCTGATTCAAAAATGGGCAAAGGACTTGAACAGACACTTCTCCAGCAAAGAAGATATACAAATAGCCAATAAGCACATAAGAAGATGTTCAACATCACTAATCATTAGAGAAATACAAATCAAAATAACAGTGAGATATACTTCACACCCATTTGAATGGCTATGTACAAAAACCCCCCAGAAATGGTGTTGGCAAGGATGTGGAGATATTGGAACACTTGTGCACTGTTGTTGGGAGTGCAAAATGATGTAGTTGCTGTGAAAAATAGTATGGATATTCCTCAAAAAATTAAAAATAGAATTAAAAGATGATCCAACAATTCCACTTCTAGGCACATATTAAAAGAATTGAAAGCAGGGTCTTGTACAGATACTTAACACCCACATTTATAGCAGCATTATTCACAATAGGAAAAAAGTGAAAACAACCCAAATGTTTGTTTGATGAATGGATAAATTAATGGTAGGTATATCCATACAATGGAATATTTTTCAGCCTTGAAAAGGAAGGAAATTCTGATACATGCTACAGCATGGATGAACCTTGAAGGCATTAGACTAAGTGAAATAAGACACACGAGGGCAAATGTTGTACGATTCCACTTATATGAGGCACCAGAGAAGTCAATTTCATAGAGACAGAAAGTAGAACAGTGGTTGTTGGGCTAGGAGGAGGGGGAATAGGGAATAATTGTTTAATGGATACAGAGTTTCAGTTTGGGATGACGAAAAGTTCTGGAAATGGACAGTCGTGATGGTTGCACAACAGTGTGAATGTACTTAATGCCACTGAACCGTACGCTTAAAAATGGCTACAGTGGTAAATTTTATGTTACATATATGTTATCACAATTAAAAAAATGCTGTTTCTCTCTGTTGGGCCTTTGAACCTCTGTGTGACAGTCAACTTGACATTATTAGTTTCTCATAATATGATGTAAAGACTGTTCTCACAATGGAAAATCAAAGCATACGTGTAGAAGTGGCATATTGGGATGATTTTGGCTATAGGTAGCAGAAAACAATGAGAAGTGTCTTATACGATAAGAGGATTATTTATATAAGTTGCCCAGGATCATACTTCTCATAAGATTCAGTGCATGGCTATAACCTATTAGTCTATTTTGCTCTTCTTCCATGTAGCATAACCCTTCTTTTGTTGCAGCATCCACCCCATTCCACATGACTTCAACAATCCTGCCTCATCATGTGGTCCCTCGTGGCGGTGCCATTTCTCTTGCCAGGAATTGGTTTAGGGATGAGTATGTGACACCGTCCTGGATTATGAGTCACAAGAAGTCGACTGGAAGGCTTCTAGAAAAGAGTTCATTACTCTGGGAAGAGGAAGTAGTTCCCTTTTTTGCTGCTGAATGTGTTACCTGACCTACATATGACGTCAGAATGGGGGCAACCGTCTTGTAAGAAGGGGAGTTTCCCCAGAGAACACTCAAAAGGAAAGAGGAGAGTAACAATACTCACTTTGATTGGGTAGATGGGAGGATTAAGTAAGATGATGTTTGCAAAGCACCTAGCAGTGATTAGACACATTGTTGTATTAAACGTTATTTCATTACTCACACAATAAGTGCTTCATAAATGATAGCCAGCATTGCTTTTCTTCTTCTCCCAAACATGTAAATGAGCATTTGCTTGGTTATCTTTTTTCGCTTCGCCAGTGTAGGTAAGTACTCGGGAAAGGAGTGGCCCCTGGATATTCCACCATGAGTTGTGGTGTCCAGTTCTATGTGAGCAGGAGTCCTAATGTGTATTTGTTTGCTGGCGCTGCCACAACAAAGTGCCACGAACTCGGTGGCCCCCACATCAGAATTTTGGTTCAAGGTTCTGGAGGCTGGAAGGCTGAGATCGAGGTCTCGGCAGGGTTGGTTCCTTCTGAGGGCTGTGAAGATGGGACCTGTCCCAGGCCTCTCTCCTTGGATTGTAGATGGCCGTCTCCTGCCTGTCTTCACATCATCTTTCTTTTGCATGTGTATGTGTCCAAATTTCCCCTTCTTACAAGGACACTGGTTGTATTGGATTAGGGCCCATTTCTATACGTTTATTTTAACTTGATTACCTCTGCAAAGACCCTCCTCCAAATTCGATCATGTTCTGAGGTTAAGACTTCAACATACAAGTTCTGAAAGGACACATTTCAACCCAAAATATAGGGTAAGAATAGCTATTCGAAAGTCCATTTTCCTATAGAGCCCAGAGAGCATTCTCATGTCATAATTCTTTATTCCACCTCTACCCAGCCCCCTCCCCATGAGGATTTGGAAATAACCCTAAATCCCATTTTGGCTGAGCTGGAGTAACTAGGTTGTAACAGATTTGTGGAGAAACAACTTAAAGAAAATCCCCTGAGAGGGGATGTAGGAAGCATGATTGTGGAAGGGAAAATGGAAACTCCTGATTCATCATTAAAATGAACACTTATAAGTACTGACTGTGTGCAGGGCATGAGCATGCTAATCTGTATGATGCTGGGGCGTGTGAGCACGGGTGGGTGAAGTGAATGAACCTGAGTTCTAGTCTTTAAGGACCTGTTGATGGGGTAAATATGTGAGCAGCTGTAAGACAGATGTAAGGCAGAGTGCAGTAAGTGTGAAATAAAAGAACGACTGATGGGTCGTAAGAGTTCACAGAAGGTAAAAATGAACCTGGTTGGAGAAATCTGAGTGAGCTTTGAAGGGGCACAAGGCCATGGTGAGAGACAGAGATATATATACCCTTGGAAACTTTGAAAGCACCAAATCTTCTCAGAGTGGCCATTATAAATGTAGGCCACATGGCTGTGTAAGGTACAAAGGAAGTGTGACGGTGAGGCCGGGGAAGAGCAGATCCTCTTGAAATCTGGGGGAGATTTGGGGCCCTGCAGTACTGCGAGCCACAGTGCCAGCCTTAGAAGCCACTTGCTGACGCTGAGCTACAACAGGAGCAGCTGGGAAGAGGCTGAGATGCATTTAAGTCAAATCAAGTGGAATTACCTGGAATTACCTGCAGAGCGTGGTCCACGGCAGGAATCTTGGTGTAGATATTCAGGAGAAGGACTTTGGGTTTGGCAGACATGGGTCAAGTTTGTGTTCATCATTTACTGGTTCTGTCTTCTTGGGCAAGGTGTGTAAATGGTGTAGGCATCGGTTTCCTTGTCTGCAAAGTGGGGGTGATCATACTACTTCCATGGTTCTTGTGAGCATGAATGGAAATACTCTGGTAATGGCCAGCAACACTATCTGGTACACAGGCCCAAGAACCATTCACTAACAAAAAAAAGAAGTTGCTTTTATTGACTTCGGACTTGGTTGATATCTTGAAGGTCTCTTGCCCTGTAGCAGAATAATTTGCGTTCTTTAAAACAGTCAGATATGGGAAGGGGGAGATAGGAAGGACTGAAGTAGAAAGGTTGAGAATGCAGTGGGGTATGCTTTATTCCACCCCCCTTCCCAAAACACTCCACCCACCGGGAGGGAGAGAAGTAATAGCAGAGGAAAGACGTTAAAGCAAAAAGAGGTAGAAAGTACGTGGAGAACATTCTGTTCCACATTGCCTGATCCTGACCTCTACAAAGGTTTACCTCTAGGTGACGCTGGCCGGGGGTTGCCATCTCTCCTCCTGACCACTAGAGGGTGCCCTGATTTGACCCTTGGGATCCAGAAGGGCCAGAAACAGATGTTTACTTCCCTTGTGTTGGAAAGATTGCCGCTCAGAATGATTGTGGCTCAGAGCAGAGACAGTGGGGAGAAGGTGTGGGTGAAGCCGGGTCTGGACCTGGATAAGGTAAAGGGGTGCCAGGTCAACTTGAGTAAGATGCAGGCTAGGAATGGAGTCCACAAGATGGATCCCAGAGGGACTGGAGCCAGCTTCTTGGACCAGTAGGGCAAAGCATTAGATTCAGACTTGGGTCTGAACAATGGAGATGGGACTTCCTTTTTCGTTTTTTCCTTTCCTCCTGTCTCAGAGCTGCACCGCTCTACCATCTGACGGCTGAATCAGTGGGTTTAGTGGCCATGAGGAGGGGAGCCAGCTGGGTTCCAGGAACTTGACAGCTGATGGAAAGGAAACATAGGGAGAACAGTGATTGATGGGCATGGATGAAGGCACACCTGGAGGGAATGAGAATTGGACAACAATGCAAGGAGGGACAGTAAGAGAGGAGCTGCATATTCCAAACCTTCCTTGGCTGATCAGATGTAGTCACTGCAGCCCATTGGGCAGTGAGAACAGTGTCTCACGTTGATCGTACAGGGCAAGGGCTTGAATTCAGTTTATAATGATTTCCCTCTACCATACTTAGAACAGACATTAGCAACTGACTGATGGATGGGAGGATCTTGCTCAACCCTGAACTGTCCAAATGTGACGAGAACACAGCAGAGAGCTGCTGTTGAGGGGCGTGTCCAGAGGACTTTGGCATCATAGCCTAAGGCTGACATTCAGCCCGGAGGCACCAAATGGCCTTATTGTGTATGGTCATTATCTAAATGAATTGGTGGACGCCTAGGCCTACAATTGGTTAAACATGTTGACTATTTCACATCGTCTGTGCTCGCATAATTCTAGACAGCTGATTCACATGTCTGTGGTACGGATCAGAGATGAGGTTAAAAAAAAAAGTGAGATGGCTTTGTTCAATCCATCACTTTTAGAAAAACAATCTAGATGTAGTTCTGATGAAAATCCTTTGGGGTTTCCAGAATACTTCAATATTTTATTCCAGATGAGGCTTCATTGTCCTTAGATAGATAGCACCTGGTTCTAAGTTGGGACGAGGTTAGACCATGTGTCAAATACAGCACCTTTCTCACTTAGAACACCCTATCGGAATAATTAGTCTGTCTGAATTGGCTTAAGTAGGGCCCCAAAATAAAAACCAGTTTTGAAATGTGCACTTTCTTTAGCAGTCATCATTAGTAAACTATCTAGACTAGATAGAGTTTAAGACTTTTCCTTTAGACTTTTAAGAAGATTATATATGCCTTAAGGTGGCAAATATCATGTAAGGAAAAATTAAATTTGCAAACTGAGTAAGAGAAACTCACTGTTCTGGGTGTTTCTCCCTTACGTTCACATAGAACACTCCACTTCTGATACTTCTGGTCACCAAAGGAGTGGGGTTTTTTTCCCCACAACCAGCAATTCTCTGTGACACCAGCTGGGTGTCCTACATCAACTTAATTCTGACGCTACCTGGATGATGGTCAGATCCCACAGGTTAAGGGTTCTGTCCTGTAAGACTGCTGCCCCTATCCCCCCATGCCAATTGCAAATCCAGGTGATCCCCTGTGCATCTGACTACCGATGGGCCATAAGGCAAAGGTTCCCATCACCTTCTGCCTAGGTTTAATGAATTTGTTAGAGTGGCTCACAGAACTTGGGAAAAGTTTACTTATTGTTTATCAGTTTATTATAAAAGGATATGGTAAAGGATCCTGATGACCATCCAGATAGAAGAGATGTGATGGGCAAGGAAGGTGGGAAGGAGCTGGGAGCTTCCGTGCCCTCTCTGGGTACACCTCTTCCCCCCCAGACCTCCACATATTCAGCTACCAAAAGCTTTCCAAACTCTGTACTTTGGGGATTTTTATGGAGGCTTCAACACCTAGGCGTGATGGATCATTTATTAAATCCATTTCCAGCTGCTCTTCCCTCTCTGGAGTAGGGGAGGTGGGGCTGAAAATTCTAAGCTTCTCATCATGGCTTGGTTTTTCCGGTGACCAGTGCCCACCCAGGAGCCCACCAAAAGTCAACTCATCAGAACAAAAGACATTCCTATCCCCCAGGAAATTTTCAGGGGTGTAGGAACTCTGTGTCAGGAACTGAGGTCAAAGACCAAATTTTAGAACAAAAAATGCTCCCAGTGCCCTTATCACTTAGGAAATTACAAGGGTTTCAGGAGCTCTGTTCCAGGAACCGGGGGCAGAGACCAATATATCTATTTTCTGCTTTTTCACACAAATCAATTTGGTTTAAACATCTATGAGGAAGGATGATAACGTGTTTGGTTAAATATGCCCCCTCGGCTTCTCACTGGCAGCATGTGAAAGCCAGCGCGCCGTGGGGTGCTCCTTCAGTGTCTGCAAACAACTTTACTGAGGTGCGATCTACAAACCATAAAATCTCCTTGTTTTTCAGTTCAGCTATTACCATAATTTGATTTCAAGATGCAGTTTTAACATACAAAACTCATACATGTTAAACAGAAAACTCACCCTCATTACTGGGCTGGATTGAGATCTTTAGAGGTTGCAAGCATTGAGTTGAATTTGCTTGTTCCCTATCCCAGTTGCCTCTTTCTTATCTTCTCCTCTTGTTTCTCTCCTTTTCTCCTGCCCTTCATGTATAGGTGTTCAGGGTAGAAGGTAAAATATAATCCCTGCCCTCAAAGATCCATTAGACAGTCACAAAAAACCATGAAAGAGATCATCATGTTCCTTTCTTTTTTTAGATTTTTTTTTTAAGAGAAAGAGAGCATGCACACCATCGGGGGGGGGGAGGGCAAAGGGAGAAGGAGAGAGAATCTGAAGCAGACTCTGTGTTGAGCCCAGAGCCCTACATAGGGCTCGATCCCAGGACCCTGAGATCATGACCTGAACCGAAACCAAGAGTCACCCAGGTGCCCCAAGATCATCACATTCTTTTGTGGAAGTGTCATCCCCAATAGAAGGGCTGTCCCTGGTATTATGGGGTCACATTTATGTCAGCTCCATCCCAGGTTCTCAGAGATTTTAGGGCTCAAGCCAATAAACATTTGTTGGGTACTGTGCTCAATACTGTGATACAAAGATGAATAAGAGCTCATCCCTGCCTGGATTTAAACGGCTCTAGTTCCACCTCAGGTGACGTTTATAAACATCAGTCAATGTTACTGGTCTGACTGACCTTCTGACCCAGTCTTAGTATCTCAACCTTTGCCCATGGGAAGTACAGACCCATCTCTAGTGCCCTGTCTGATAAGGGCGAGTCTTTCCCTGTTTACTGCCTGCCTTGCTCCCTCACTTCCTGCAGCATGCTCCTCAAAGGACACCTGAAAGGTGCCCTCCAGCCACCGGACTGAAATTTTAGCCTTCCTCACACATGGGGACTTCATCCCCCTTTGTCATGCTTGCTTTGCTCCCTTTTCCCTTTCTGCCGCCCCCCAGCACACAATTTATTTTACTTATTCATTATATTGTCTGTTCTCTGCTTTCTCTGTTAGCATGTGTGTTCTGTGAGGGCAGGAATTTGGGTCCGTTTTCTTCTCTGTTCTGATCCTACGGCTAGGTTCCCGGTACACAGGCTATACTTGAGGAATATTTGTAGAATGAATTCATGAATATCTGATCTTTATCTTGTTCCCCAGTACCAGAGCCTATCCTGATAAGCCTCGTTCTTCAAGACCTGGGACGCTGTCTGGACCCTGTCTCACTCCCACCATGGGCAGGGTCTCAGTCTGGAGGGTAAGGCCAGAAGCTCTGGCCACACTGCTGACCAGCTTGCAGCTCGGGACACGGCCTGGTCGCAGCTGCTTTGCTCCTGGGACTGCCTCTCTGAAGAATCTGTTCCGACATGTCATTGCCTGTTCCTCCCGGGACTTGAATGGTTGCTGCCTGCCCCAGTGCTGCCCCCGACTAGTCTTAGAACTGGTCTATCCCAGTCTGCCCCAGTTAATTAACCTTCTCTACGTGACAGCTTTACAAGACTGGACAGAAGGCAGAACACCCATGATGTGGCGTGAATTAAAATACCAGCCAGCGGGAATGCATGAGTAAGGTTGGAAGTTACCCTGCACCATGCTGAATGCTTGAATCCTCCCAAAGAATTGTTTTGAAAGCAGCTGAAGAGTTTCAGTATTTTGGAATAATTACTGGTCCCTGAAATTAGCTTCTTAAAAGCCGTCTTTAAAGTCACTCTTGTATACTTGTAATATTTACAGGCTAAACTTTCCTAGTAAAATTTTGGGGCGTGATAACTCACCATCCTATTTCAAGCTCCTGGTCAACATCAGAAGTTTTCAATACTCTCATTAGCTTCTCATTGAAAAAAATTTTTTTTTTTTCTGCCCTTAATTTGAGGCCAAAAATAAAGACTCCTTAAGTCTTCTATCTCAAGTATACCTGAGATGTGTGTTAAAAACACCCATCTAGCTTTCACTGCTGCCAGGTGCACAGTGAGGGTATAACTTCGCGGTACAAAAGGACACGAGTTGGCCAAGTGAACACTTTAATTAGGAGCCTAAGAAGAGCACTGACAGCCATCAAGCTATAAAGCTATAAAGCTGTCTCTTGGTGACCGATTTCTGTATGTGCTTAGTGGTAACACATTTGGAAACACTATTAACAGGTTTTAGTTGAGTATGTTTTGAATTTTAGTAGGTCATTCAGAGCCCCCTCGACGGTTTGCAGGGTTTCCTTTTCATTTTCTTGGCAGAAACACTTCAATGAGCTATTGGGAGAGGTTAGAATGGGAGTTCTTTCTTTGTGGACAAGACAGCAGAACATAAAGACAGCCAGGGAGAAACGCTGCATGCCCTCTGTTGTTTGACTTAGGGACCACTCAGTTAACCCCGGTGCTGGAGTTCCAGGCAAGTGGGTAGGCTTATCCTTACCAGAGTCATAGAGTTTTGGATCTTCATTTTGCATAGAAACCCTTTAAAAAGGCACCAAGGAGCATGGATACCATCCTCTACGAGCCACCCCCTCTCCTCCATTCCCCAGTTTTGCAGTCACACAAGAGGCAAGAGACCATGTCTTCACATTTTCTTGGAGGAACTAGTCATTCTAAGCATGTCCCCTAAGGTAGGAGTTAGGTTTCAAGGTGGAGAATAAGGTGGGCCGCAGCGGTGCACACCTGCCATAGAACCCTCAGGACTTGCACCTCCCTCTTCCCTACCGCCCGCACCCCCTCCCAGGGAGCCAGGTAGTGGGGTATCCATTCCGGCTTCTTTGGAAGAGTCCTCCCCTTAGCAAAAGCAGAACCGCTCCCTGCTTGGATTACTTGAACTTCTAGGGGCAGCCAAAAAGTATCTGCGGCGACGCGCATGCCAGGGCAGTTTCTGGAAGCGCGACGATGTCAACTCCCTGGCTCGGTCACCTGGTCTCGAGCCGCACGCTGGTCCCCACAAGCCTCGGCCCCCACCTCAGCCCTGCCCTCCTGCCGGCTGAACGCGGCCTCGTCTCACACCTGATCGCTGCTCAGGTCCCATCCGCGCGCGGTACAGAGACAATGTCGAGGTCCCGGCCGAGGTTGGGCACTTGGGGCACGGCCTAGGGAGCCCGCGGGCCAGGGTGGGCAGCTCCTCACTCGAGGGGTGTGTGTGCGATTCCCGACTGACAGATGGACGTCCAGGACCAGCCTCCGTGGGGGGGGGTTGGAGGAGGTGGAGCCGCCGGGGAGGGGCGGTGCCGCGGGGAGTGGAGCCCGGCCTCCCGCCCCCACCCCCCTTCAGTGCCTTAGTCTGGGCGGTGACACAAAAAGCTCCCGCTCGGAGCCGAGCGCCTGGCGGCGGTGTCCGACCGGGAGCGNGGGGGGGGGGTCCCTGGAGTTGCGTTTCTCTCGAGCGCTGGCGGAGTTGGGCTGGCGGCTGGGGCGGGGGAGCGGCGCTGTCGGCGGCTCCGCCGAGTCCTCGGATGCCCCCTGGAGCTCCAGTCCGAGGGAGCGCGTCTCGTGCCCGCGCCGCGCGTGCCCCGGAGGGTGCACGTGCGCGCGCGCCCCAGCTGCGCCCCCACCCCGCACGCACCCCGGACAGTGCCTTAGGAAGCCCCTTGTGGAGCAAGGTCCCCACCCCCAGAAGTTGCCCTCGCGCGCCACTCCGCGGCCCCGGGACCCCTGTCGGGAGGAGAGGGAGCTGTGGCGGGCCAGATGTTGGGGGTCTTTTGTGCGGACCCACGTGCCTGGGGCGCTTGCTCCTGGAAGGGCAGCGGCAGGACAAAGCAGGCTGGACGCGTGGGACGCTGCACGCGAAGCGGCGGTCCCCGATCCCGCCTAGGGTGGGGGTGGGGCGGGGGGAAGCGCCGCACGGTTTGGGAAAGAGTAGAGAAATCGGCAAAACAGTGACAGGGACTTGATGAGGTGGCGGACAGGGGCGAGGAAAAGGATGCTCGCGAATGCAGCGCTGGTGTGTCTGTCTGAGGGGGTGACCGGGAGCCCCGCATTCCCTGATAACCCGGTTTACTAGTACATTTTGTTAGAGTGTCTTTGCCGCGAGATGTTATTCTACGCCTTCTCGTGTTTCTTTCTTTTTGAGAGGTTACAGTTGCTGGTGGAAGCTCTACCACCAGAGGAAAACTTGGGGGCGGGGGAGACTGCAGCGGAGTGGGGGGAGGGGGTTATTTATCCTATAGAGGCAATTAGGAAGCGTTACGCCCCCTCCGCGGCTGGCCGGCTCTCCGCACCTCCACCGCTTCCCTCCACCGCCCAGCGCACCCACTCCACCGCCGCTGGCCGGGGAGGGTGCTTGGATTTCTTTCTCTGCTGAGCGAGTCTAACCCTTCCTGCGTGTATTTCACTGCAGGCTGAACAAAGCTCAGGCTCAGTTGTGCTTCCTGCTTGTCAGCCTCTTGCCTCCCAAACGCGTACCATTTCCACTTGATGTCATCACGCAGAAGGGGGTGAAAGAGACTCGGTGACAGATTCAGGTAACCCCCAGCAGTCTGGGTAGCCGCCTGGGTGTCTCTGGGTCATTTGGGCCAACAGTGTTTGCACGGGGCTGTTTGGGTGGTTTCTGCATCACACCATTCCTTTCCTGTCTGTGTGGAGGAACCGTGGGGGGGCTGCTGATAACTCCTGGCTCTGAGAAAGAAATTGCAAATGACTTGAAACCTTCCTTTGGAAGAAGTCGTTGAGGGCAGGGTGCGTTTGGGGTTGAATCAATTCCCCTGGGTTTCCATTGATGGGAATTTTGATATATTCAGTACATAGGCAATTGTATCTGAATGTGGGGTTTGGATAGATGCCTGCTTTCTTATCTGTAGTAATACATTTTGGCTTCAGTCTGTTCATGGATATTGCTTGTTGAAAAGGTATCATCGTAAGGCAGATTATAAATTTGACCAGTGCTCAATTAGGGCATTGGTCAAATGTAGTAACCTTATGAAATAATGTCTCTCCTGCAAGCCTTCATTGTAATAGTGTTTGCAATATCAGGAGGGACATGCCAGCAGTAAGTTCCTGGGAGGTGGAACGGAAGGCAGTTGGGGGAGCAGAAAGAGAACAGAGAAATGGTGCTTTAGTTAAGTTCCCATTTACATAGCCAGGAACTATTAGGCTCTCAGTCTGCATTTTATCTTTAGGTTGTTGGTTCTTTTCCAAAAACTCTGGCCTGTTCCTTTCTTTCCAAGGATAGTTCTGTTTTGGTGTCAACCTCACGAAATCTGGGGCTATCTTGATGGAGCTCAAAGAAAATGTAACCTTCAGACGTGTCAGATCACCTTGGCAATGGCATTGTCTCCTAGAGGGCAGAGTCCTGGCATCCTGCACTAGGAGCAGAGAATAAGAATGGCTATGGGGGTGGACTCAAGGTTTATCTTGTAGGAAGAGGGCATTGCTGAGGGCCAAAGGCTCCTGGTTCTCTCTCTTGGACTGCAGCAATAGCCATACTGGGTACTGGGCAGATTCTTCCATCACCAACCCTCCCCCCCCATCCCTTGACAAATAAAATTTAAAAACTTGAAGGATTTGTCATTCACCTCTGGGGTAGTTCTGAGAGGTGACTTTAAGAAAACGTAAGTGACACCGGCATATATCTTTCTACTCAGAGCATCCAGGAGTCACCAGGAGAAGTAAAGGAGGTATCTGGTCCCAGCTGGAACAAAGGCCACCGCTTGGGGAAGATCAGATTTTTAATGGTGCTAGGATAGAGGGATTTTGACAAGTAATTTTTATGTCAGCAATAACGCAGGGTGTGTGCTGTGTTCCTGTAAGAGGAAAAGCCACGTGATGGGATAATAAGGAGTGTAATAATGCAATAGAAACAAAGGGTGTGGTTTTCTTTTTTTTAATAGAAAAAATAAATACCTCACACACAAAATTCCACACAGGAAAACAGCTGCCTGCACATGTAAATGCACGTCCAAGAACAAAGATAGCCACAGTGCAGTGTTAGGTTTCACTGTGGTTTTAAAGGGTGTGCAGGAATAAATCATAATAAAGTGTTGTATTGATGCTTATTTTGGTTTTTTTAGGTGGAGCCTCCCCACCTCCAGATGTCTGCAGCAGTGTGTTTAGCTGTGGGTCGGGGGAGCCCTCGAGGGTTATTAGACCAACCTTTGCCTCCAGTGCCCGAGTCCTTTCTACAGTGTTCCTTTAATTCATTCCGCAGATGTTTATCAAGCACCTGATAAATAATAGGCTCTGTGAAAGACTCCAAGGGGTGGGGGGCTGTCTGGAGACATAAAGATGAACCACCTTCAGGGAGCTAGCTTATGGAAGACCTGATTCTAATTAAGTTCAATGGAAGCGAGAGGGAGAGGAACAAGGGGTGGTATTGGACTTCTGAGGGAGGAGCATATGATCATTGAATGCCTCGTTCACTGGGGAGATCACTACTTCCTAAGTGACTAGACCTGTTGTCAGAAGGTGACCTTTTCTTCCTAGCCTTTAAACTCTTCAGCTGAATTCCACACGAATGTTTGGATTTCACTGCTGTTGACAGGTCATTCTGTTTCATTCCTTATTCCCTCAGAGTTGCTTGAACCTGTCTATCCTGTCTGCACCCTCTACATTTGAAAGAATTATTGAATTTTGAAACAAACTCTGCTTTCTTGGTATTATCCGATTTAGAAAACAGATGGGGGAGAGGAACTTTTGCAGGTTTCTCTCTTTTTTAAGACACCGATATTACTGGCAGTTTAGGTTAGGTTATGCTGCAGTAAGAAATCACCTCCAAATCTCAGTGGCTAAATATAGTTTCTCTCTTTCCCGTGCTGTGTGTCCGGCATGGTCAGCAGGTAGGCCCTGCTCGCTGTCGTCACTCGAAGACCCAGACTGATGGAGGTGTGATCTTGAGTGTGCAATGTTGGAAAGGAAAGTATAGAGGATCTTGCTGTAGTAATGACATGCTTGGACCCAGAAGTGACTTACATTGCTTTGGCCAGAACTAGTCCCCACTGAAACCACAATTCAATATCTCTTGTCTTGAGAAAGGGGGAACTGGATAGAGGTGAGTGATCACTAATGACTTCCACAGGTAATGTGGCCCAGATGAGGTTGCAAAGTGTCTTCCTATGGGGCTAGCTCATGCTTTGTAGACATTGAGTGTTACACGAGTATCAAATGAAAGAATGAATGATAGATATCTTAAAGAATCTGGTCCTACCCCCACATGGTATTTACTGATATGATGGTATTATGTTTACTAATACTATTGTACACTGACCATCAAATAAGAAAATTATAATGCTCTCTCTTGTTGCCTGTTTTGAGTAGTTGTTTATTCTGAAGTGGTAGGCCAGGAGATGGTTCTAGGGCCAGTTCTAGGAGGTTCTGCGCTTAGCATTATGTAACAGAGAGCTGTTAACTTACAGACTTTCTCTCCCTCACCATCTGCCTATTGTCTAAGACTTCCTGAGTTTGTTTGGAACAGCCTGGGTTAGAAAAGGAGTGGCAGTGGGCCTAGAGTCACACAGGGGATGGCCTCTCACAGTAAAGGTTTCAGGGCCCCAGAGAAGACTTCGGGGGGCAGGAATGTGCGTAGGGTGGCCTTGGGCCACCCCCTTGTTACTCCGATGTTTAGAAAAAGCACTTTGGACAAGCGGCGTTTTCTGGTCACGGGACCAGCAGAACACCCAGAGAGTTTTGGGACATTCATGCTCCCATCAGCAACGATGTTGACAAGGAGGATGGTAAGTTTTAAAGCCTGCCTTGTTGCATTGTCCCTAAAAATAGTTGGGTGCCGAGGAATAGGCATCGCAAGGGGCGGTGGATTAAGTAGCTGGTGGCTTGTAGAGAGATTTTGCTGTTGGAAGTGCCGGTTCTTCAAATATCTTTGTACATGTTGTGATAAATGCATGCACGGATTAGAATTT
Source organism: Ailuropoda melanoleuca (assembly GCF_002007445.2). Lineage (NCBI taxonomy): Eukaryota > Metazoa > Chordata > Mammalia > Carnivora > Ursidae > Ailuropoda > Ailuropoda melanoleuca. The sequence continues at coordinate 92,342,715 of NC_048231.1, read as the reverse complement.
TTAGGATTTGAGAAGTACCTTCGGCATAAGCATGGAATTTAACAATATAGTATTGCTTCTGGCTCAGTAATCATGTCGCTGAAGTCATTTTATAAAAGGAGCTCTTCCTAGACAGGTGATATGGTGAAATGACAGCTGGTCCCTGAGTCACAGTGACTAGGGGACATCAGTGTTTGCCTAAGAATGCAGAGGCTGCCCTCTGCTTCCCTTGAGTGACAAAATATTGCACCCAAAGGGAGGGAAAGTGGGAAATGAGTGGCTGAGAAGCCAGCAGGGAGAACCAAAGATCACCCTCCACGGCCTCCAGGAACCAATTCAGGGTGTGTGTGGCTGGGCCGAGGGCAAGGCACAGACCTGGCAAGAGGGAAAATGAAGCCCTGAGCGCCTAGTCTCGAAATGTATTTGGGAAGCCCCAAAAGACATTTCTGTATTTTGGTTGCCCGCCACTTGAATTTCATAATCAGTCCGCTGACCAGGTAGAGGGCACTTGTGGAATGAATGCAGTGCCTGGCCCAAGATGCTGTGGTAATGTCAAGAAAGCCAGAAGAGAGGAAGGCGTGGGTTTTCCTGCTCCTTCCCTCCTGGCTTTGTGAGCTAGTTTACCAGAATTCCAGGAGTCCGCCTGAGTGATTGAAGTCACCATTTGGATAAAAGACAACTTGTTTTATGTTTAGGGATTTTTTATTTCTGGTTGACTTACTGTCATTGGAAGACTTGAGGCCAGCAGCGGTGTGTGACTTGTTTCTCCTTTGGGTGGTTCTTGAAGCCTGTGGTTTTCTGGCCTAGACCGTCTATGGCTGCTGAGGCCCGGAGTACATTTTTTGTAGAATTGTGTGTGTGTGTGGCGGGGCGGGGGCTCCTTGTAATCTGCTGGGAGCAGAGGGCATGAGTAGGGCAGCATGTCTTATTTACCACTGGATTTGTTAATTCCTGCATATGTAAAACTCACTGCAAACATCCTGCGTGCTAAAACTTATTCTGACATCACACAGGCTCCCTGGGCTACCAGACTTCATGCAGGGAAGGTATTGATCTAATGCCATTAGGAGGGGCAAAGGCCTGATGAAGTGGGGTCTTGGGGTACCATGTTCTGTGCCCATGCTTTCTCTCTAGTCCCTCCTACCTACTTCCCAAGGAAATGTAGCTTTCCTGCCTCACTTTCCATTTATTTTATTTTTTTTTGATTCATATAATAATATTTTTTTATTATATTATGTTAGTCACCACACTTTCCATTTATAAATCCAGAGAAGCACGCTTAGTACACTTGTCACTGAGGTTCTTTGATGAGATTTTGGCAAAAGCTTTGACAGATACCGAGGAAATAGGGAGCGTTCTTATGAATATTGGAATTCTGCTGATTAACAGGTGAACTGTCCCTCCTTAGTGACAGTTCCTGTCTCCCTTAATTTCTGTCCTCACCGCCATCTCCCAGCTGTGGACTTCATTTCTCTCTGGATTGTAAGAGTGGGTACCCTTACCTCCTGGCTTTCCCACCCCAATCCATATGACAAAACGCTGCTACCCTTAGGACAGTAGGTCATTTTAAGTGTTCATTCCCTTGCTTTCTACTTTTCAGTGGCTCCTGTCTTTTGGCGATGAAGTTCATATTTTTTAGTCTTCCCTTTAAGGTTTTCCCCACCTAGACCCAGACTTATGTCCATCCCTGACTTTCGCTCCGCCTGACTTGAAAACACCAGCTTAGCTGGGATGGCGAACACACAAGTCCCCAGAAATGCTTTGCATAGCCTGTTTTAAAATTCTGGAATATTCTGTGGCCTACAGTGTCCTCTCCCTATACTCCATCAGTCAAGGTGTAACTTTGCTCTTAACTCTTCTAAAAAACGTAACTCTGTCACTTTAGCCCATAGCAATCTTTCACTCCTCCAAAGTTCTCTGGCAAAATTGCCTTCATCTCTCATTTCGTTCAACATTCATTCTACAAAGGGCATTTACCATAGATGGTCTTGTATTATCACCTAAGATTGAGGGGTCTTTTTCATTCTTCCATTTTTTTTATTTGAGAGAGAGAGCACAAGCAGAGGGGAGGGGCAGGAGGAGAAGCAGACTCCCCACTGAGCAGGGAGCCTGACTTGACTCAGGCCTTGATCCTAGGACCCTGGGATCATCACCTGAGCCAAGGGGAGACACTTAACTGACTGAGCCACCCAGGTGCCCCAGTCTTTTTCTTTCTTTTTAATTGCAAAGAACAGAAACCCACTCTAGCTAGTTCAGATAAAGTGAGATACACTGAAAAGATGTCCCAGGATGAGGGTGGGACTTTTCCAGTCACTGCTCAGCTGGGGGAAAGGGTGAGGGGTCCAGTTTTCTCCAAGGGGGCCTTGCAGCTGGTGGATGTAGGGACTGAAACCAGCAAAATCTCATTTCTCTTGCAAGCTCCTTAGAGATGAATACTGGATGAGGTTTGAACCTATTTTGTATTCCCAATGATGTTTATACAATGTAAGGGCTCAGTAAATAATCATTGATGAATCTTTGACAGCAAAGAAATGATTTTGACCTACTATGATAAAGGAACTATAGATGCTTTTGGCCTTAGATTTAAAGGAAGTTTAGAAGAAAGAAACTTTTTTTCTGATTTTATTTATTTATTTATTTGAGAGAGAGAGCATGCGTGAGACTAGAGGAGGGAGGAGAGGGACAAGCAGACTCCCCACTGAGTGCAGAGCCCAACACAAGGCTCCATCCCAGGACCCCGAGACCCTGACCTGAGCCAAAGAAATTAAGAGCTGGATGCCCAACTGACTGAGCCACCCAGGTGCCCCGAGGGAAGCTTATTTTTAAGAGCTTCCCATACTTGTGTGTTAATAATGATTAAGTATTGAACCAAATTAGAGTTGTCAGGCTGCAGTGTGCATTTCAGTGGTCGGGAAGTGAACATTCTCATTGAGGGTCATCACTCTAACAAAATGAATTGTTATTGGTAGTCTGTTTTTCAGCATCCATTTGTCTTCTTCTTCCAAAACAACCACAGAACACACAAAAGCATCTTCTTGGGGGATGTAGAGAACTTGACATCCCACAGTCTCAAGGCTACCCCAGATTCTCAAGAAGCAGACTGTGCTGTTTGGGTTTGACCATAGTGGGTGACAGTTGTCCATAATTGGCTGCCATATCTCCCTTTGTAATTAGCTTGTAGCCATCTGGTTTGCTCTGCCTCTTTTGATTTTGGAATACTCGTTCATGTAATAGAAACTCTAACCCTTGGAATGCTTGATCATTATGAATAGCGTTATTGTGAAAGAGGAAATGTGTTTAGCTGCTTGGAGAAAATGGCCACAAATACATTGACATCAGAATAATGTTCTCAGTTTGAGGCCTAATGAATGGATCTGAGATCAAGGTCTCAAAAATGAAAGTGTTTGGTGTGATATTCTTTTCCAGTTGTATTGCTCTGGGGTGGGTTTGTAAATTGCTTCCTTGCAGATTAATATGAGGTTAAAAGTGGTTGGAGAGAATGTGGATAGATCTCTGTACCTTGTTTGCAGAATTTGCCCCTTTGTTGCATGTGACATAAGGATTATGGTCATTTTAAGTGAGGAATGGCTAATTCAATCATACAGGTAGAGAGCCATTTTTATCTGGGGTAAGTACTTGTCCATCTGGTCCTACTCCATCACCTAAGGTAGGAATCCATCTATTCACCTCTCATGGTGGGTAAAAAACATTTAAAACACTGAGAATCCATGACTTAAACCCTGTATTAGGTATAAGGTTGTATATATTATGTTTATTCAGATATTCAATGTCCACTGTTTGCTAGGCACAATTCTAAGTAAAGTCCTTGCGTTGCCTTAACTTAATATACAAACTTGTAATTATTTTGGTTTTCTGCCCTTTTTTTTCTTTTTTCTTTTTTGCAACGGCAAAGCTAAAAGGGGACAGAATAAAAGAAATGTATCTGATACTCTTCTTTCTCAATTCTTGGCCTGTTACCGTACATACCCATCTTACTTGATCCTAATTCAGTTGAGTGATTAAAACCTGGCATTTTTGAAGCAAGATGGGTTTGGGTTCAAGTGTGGGCTCTGCCATAATGACCTTGAGTAAATCAGGTCTGACTGAGCTTTGGTTTCTCCATCTGGGAAATGGAGGACAGTCAACCTCATTGAGTTATTCAAGAGTAAGTGAGATCATTTACAGAAGTGTTTAGCGTGTTGCCTTGTGCACTGTAAATGCTTTGTTAGTGGCGGCTATTATTAATGTCCTTTTATTCAGCATCTACCATCCACCAGTTATGGTGTTGAAATCTGGAAATCTCGGGATCAATAGTTGTGCCCTATACTGAAGAAGCTTTTTAACTAGCCACGAAGATAACCACATCCAAATAACTACGGCTTTTGGCATTTTTATGAGGATTTGCTTTGCATGCCGTGTCATCCGAGTCTTGTCATTGCAGAGTCTTTGTAAAGCTTTGCCTAAATGGTGTGGAGTTTAAGATGATAGCCCTTCTCAGGAGGAAGCTGGAGGAAGTGGAGAGGCTCTGGGACAGCCTGCAGGCAATCGAGCCTTCCTTCAAGAGCACCGGCCTCCTTTCTCCTGTGGCCTCACTCCTCCCAGGCCAGGCAAGGGTCTGGTTTCTTGGGGGGGGGAGGGTAGGAGGAACCACTGACTCAGCTTGTCCAGGACTAAGAGAATACCCAGGGTGAGGGACTTTCTGTTTTAAAACCAGAATGGCCCCAGGAAACCTAGCATCCATTGGTCACCCTACTTAGGGGTCCTGTCCTTGTTCTGGGATTGTTTTTTTAGCTTCCTGAAGCAGACTTTGTGGACATTTCACATGGGTAGAGAGGCAGCCATCCTCAGAAAAGAAGCGGGAGAGAACAGGGCTGGATAAGCCTGCAGGAGGCAGTTGGCTTTGTCAATTCTTTTCTTTATGAATGTACTTTTTGGAATAGGATCTTTATTATTGTTGTTATTTTTATTAAAGAAGAGATCTCTCTAGCACAGGCAAGAAAGGCAACTAGACTATACAATAGGACCGTAAAGTTAATGGGCTCTTTAAAAAATGCTCTTTAAGCCGTAGTATTTGCTGTGTCTGGGAGGGTTGTTGCACAGGGCTTGGTGCACCGTAGACATTCAATAGATACTTGTTGAAGGAATGGTGGAATTTAATCTTGAGAAATGACTTTTGAGAGCTGGGTTCCAGTTCAGGGCTGGGTTGCGGATCCTTGCAGGATTTCAGGGTGGGCCCTTGGATGGCTACCTTAAAAATGCATGACCCTCTATCTGCTCGGGGTTCTGGAGTGTGTTTATGTATGAGCTTATGCTTTTCTTGATGGTGTTTGTTGTTGTCTTCTTGGTGGAACCACACAAGAGCAGCCGATGAGCTGCTGCAACGTGCGCGTGTTGTGAACATAACGGTTGCGCGAGCAAGTGCCTGTGTACACACTGCCCAGGGAGCGATTTTCTGATGAGTCTGTTCATTCCAACAGGGGGTTGGGAAGGGAAGCAGGCCTAGCTCCGTACTACTGAGTGGAGATGTCTGGAGCCCGGGCTCCAATTTGCCTGCATTCCCTCTTTCTGAATCTCCATTACTAACACATGGGATTGATGGCAACTGATAAGGCCCTTGGATAAGCCACAGATTTTTCTAGTCTTTAGCTGATGCCTCCAAAGATAACCCTTTGTGTTCTGTTTCTTTTTGGGAAGTGTAACTATTTATCTGGGGATGTTAGGACCTGCAGCAAATTGCCAGAAACAGTAATTAGTTTGCTAGTTCTGCAAACCCCATGCACATAGCACCCGAGGGCAATTGCTAGACATTTACGTCACTCTTTCAACTCAGATTCCTGGGTAATCACCATGCACACTGAGAAATCGTACTCATTTCTGTTCCCAATAAGCCAGATTTCTTCAGGGCCTGTTGCTTCACCTGAGAAAAAGGTAAATGGTTTGTTTATGGAAGGGGAAACTTACAGGCAAGCAGAATTCATTTTATAAATTGCCCTTATTTCTATACACAATGCTAATAAAAGTTGAAAGAATTGGTGGGGTTTTTTTTGTTTTTTGCTTTTTGTGGGTTTTTTTTGTTTTGTTTTGTTTTGTTTTGTTTTTTTTGCAGAACCACTCGTTTACTTTTTTTTCCCCCAACAGTGGAGTCAGAGCTATCAAAAATTAATTGTTCACACACCTTGAGTTTATGTTAAAATAATAAACGAGGTGTTTGAGAATTGTATGTTAGGGCAGTCATTCTTCCCAACAAGAAGTTCTTTGATTTGCAAGAAAAAATGTCTTCACTCAGAAGTTAAAAAGGGTATGTGAGGTTTTACCCCAGATTTGTTACATCTTATTTATGGAACCTGCCTGTGGAGGTGCCAAGCCCTCTCTTTAATGTGCTCCTTAAAATAACATTCTTAGGAATCAAGGCCAGTCCGGAATGGAAATTGAAAAAGAGATGCTGTCCAAACAACTTAGAATTCCTTGTAAATTAGGTGGGCAGTGATAATCAATTTTGAAGTATAAATGGGATTCAGCCTCGGTTGTCTGGTTGCCTTGGCTTTCGTTTTGTTCCTTGTCCTTGACTTACTGCAAAGGGCAGTGCCATTAGACTCTGTGGCCACTGTGAATAAAGGTGAGTGGGGCTTCATGTGTGTTCACCTAGAACACCCCAGAAATGGGCGCTCTGGATTCTCAGCGTAGGAGGAAGCCACTCTGTGCAGGCTGACGCTCCTCTGGGTTCTGGAGTCCACTTCCCTGGGTTTAACTTCTCCTTCGAGATTCTGACTTGTAAAGAAACAAATTTCTTCCTTTTATGAGGCTTTTTAGTGCTAGGTGACTGGTGTCGTTCGATATAATCTATAGTACTTAACAGCGAAATATACTTTGTTTTCCCAGAGCTGATCACAGTGAAAATGAGAAAAGGAGGGAGAGGGACAACAGTTTGAGGGAGGAAAAGTGAGTCAAGCGAATAATGGGGTAAATAATGGTGTAGGAGAGTCTTACTTTTTAGACTCAATTTTAGCTTCAAAATTAAGAACAACTGTTGTTTACATGGTGGTATTGACTTCGTAATTGAAAGCATCTTGCCCAAAACAAATTGACGTTGTTATTAATAATGCATATTTTACAAAGTGACCTGGAAGTTTATCAGATGTTTTCCTTCCCAAACTGTGTCGGATTCCACAGTGTATTACTAGAGAGGGATGGGGAGATAACTCTAGTACAGAGATAATAGATAATGTTTATTATATGCTTCAGGCTCAGTGCTAACTGCTTCAAGCGTGTTATCTGAGAGGCAGTGGATCCTGAAAAGTTAGGGGACTTGCCCGAGGTCACACCACGAGTTTATGCCAGAGCCGGGGTATGAGCTTATGCTGTCTGTGCTCTGAACCCGAGCCTGGGAGCCACATCCACAGCTGGGATTTGGGGTTGAAGAAGCAATAACTCCTTTTTCAAAAATGGGTTCAGTGCAATATACCTCAGGAAGTGAGCTGACTTCTGCACTCTTCTCTCTCTGGGAACGAAGATGGATGATTTTGGTCAGCATCTCCCTGAATCAGTTTGATGTTGACTTTGAGGCTGTATGGTTTGAAAGAGTCAGTGATGAGTTCTGCTGGGAAATTTGCAGTGAGATTTCCGACTATTATCTGAGCTTTGCCCTGTGCTAACACGTTTCTGTGTAGTTAGGTGATGGGAATTGTTTCTTGAAGGGCCACTTGACTGAAAGCCAGTGTGTGTAGCTGGGAGCTTAACACTTTCATGAATACACTACTAAAAAATATTGTTTGAAGCATTTCTCCCAATGGCTGTTTGAGGGTGAATACTGTTTTGCCCCATACCAAATGGGGAAGAAGTCATATCCTTTCATATTGCCATTCCTTTGTTCATATAGTTCCCTTTTCCTGGAATGCCTTTTCTTCCTGTCCCCTTTTTCCCCCTTCCCACAAAATGCCTTGTCTTGATGGAAAGCTGTAAGTATATGCTTCCTTCAAGGTTTCCTTCCCATTCCATCTGCGTTATGGATTCTCCTCCAACTCTCTCAGGAAGAATGAGTGTTCCTTCCGTTTGTTCTTTTTTAATATCACTTACCTCCGTGCATGATAATTCTGTATGTGGTTGCCTCCCTGCTCCATTTGAATTCTGACTGCAGGGACCTCGTTTTCTTCAGAAGTTTGGATGGATGGATGGAGGAACGAATGAGCAAATGGATGAACAAACTTGAAATGTGGATTCGCTGGGATTGGTTAGGGTGTATCTTAGTGACAAATGGTGGTCGACCTGAGCGTTGACATGTCGCATGATGGTGGTGAGTGGCTAGATGCTTACCAGAATCTCAGCACTGTTGACGTTTGGGACTGGATGACTCTGTTGTGGGGAGACTGACCTGTCCACAGTGGGGTGTTTCGTAGCACCCTTGGACCCTACCCACTAGGTGCCAGTTGCCTCGTTGTGACAATCAAAGATGTCTCCAGACATTGCCAGTGTCTCCTGGGAGTCACAGGTGCCTCCCGTGGACACTGTACTAGACTACGTTTCACATGTGGGTGGAGGGGGTGCATGGGACTGATTCTCATCAATAGGATGTGTGTGGAAATGAGAGGCAGCTAAGAGTGGGAGTGCCTTTTCCACATTTGCTCTCTTTCTGGTCTGCTGGCCGGCTGCAGGGGGCAGGGGGATGGAGAACTGCGAAGCCCTGGGCTATGATGGAGCCACAGGATGGGAAAAGCCACGGGATGGGAGAAGCCACGGGATGGGAGAAGCCACAGGACGGGAGAAGCCTGAATGACTGTGTGGAGCAGAACCTCCCTTACCAAGCAGAACTGGAATGCCGCGGGAAGAAGAGGTTAAACTATGTGTTGCTTGATGCTAGTGAGATTTGGGGGTATTTGTTCTGGCAGTCAGTCTCCCCTGCCTTACCTTCCCTGACATTTGGATGCAGAGAACTCGCTGAAGCAGCCGTGCCAGGATTCCAGGTCGTAAGTAAAAACAGACCTTCCAACCATGGAGAAGGGGACAGATATTTTTGTTTGTCCTTGTAAGGCATCAGCCTTAGTGCTAGAATTCTGTTAATTTCTAGATTTGGTCAGAAAATACGACGGTGAGAAATGGGAATTTGTGATGCCACCGCTTTGGTAATTCTGACATGTGAATAACAAGAGATTTTGGGCTGTAAATAATTTTAGTAAAAAGTAATAAAACATGGGATGTCCTGGCAGGTCTCACTTCACTGAGCGGGAATATGCGCCTGCGTTGCAGGTTCAGGTTGTTTATCTGTGGCAATTTCTGTAAAACGCATTTTAACATTTAGGGGGAAAATGACAGATGTTGATACCCTACAGTCACAGCTGTTCCCCACACCATTAATTAATAAGTCACCGTATGATGGGGTGGGCTTTGACACAGACTCATATTTGCATAGTCCAGCTGGATGCTGTGGACTCATGTCCTTTAAAAATCTGACCCCAAAAGCTCCCTTATCAGACCAAATTCAGTGCCTAGTTCTGGATTTCTTTTGCCACAATTAATTGTACCTGTGGTGTGTCTACAAGAGCTACTGACCAAAATGCATTTGGTCAAATGGTTTCATTTGGCCCCCATCTGGATGACAACAGCAGGGTTGTTTGCAGGAGACAATGGCTGTTTGTGGGCTGTTTGTGGGTGAGCCCTTTGATGACAGCTGAAGGCTTTGTGTCTGTTTCAGCGGCCAAGGTGCCTGCTGTGTTTGCACAGCATTCAATCCGTGGTGGTCCCGAGAGCCACCCCTGGTGAATTTCACCGTACCTGTCAGTCAGCCAGAGACTCCCTGTCAGGAAGTCAAGCAAATGTGGATTGATGATTTTAAGATGGTGAAGTCTTCCTTGCTAGTAAAAATCCTGCTAGGCATCTTAACTACCGAATATGTGATTCTTGTGTTTTCCCCCCATATAGAACATTTGCACAAAAATAAGAACAGCTAACATGGATAGGACTAGTTATCTGCCATGGCTCTAAGTGTTTTTGCATATAGTATGTACATAATTCTCACTACAGTCTGAAGGGGAAGGTACTTTTTTTTTTTTAAGATTTTATTTATTTGACAGAAAGAGAGGCAGTGAGAGAGGCAACACAAGCAGAGGGAGTGGGAGAGGGAGAAGCAGGCTTCCTGCTGAGCAGGGAGCCCGATGTGGGGCTGGATCCCAGAACTCTGGGATCATGACCTGAGCCGAAGGCAGACGCTTAACGACTGAGCCACCCAGGCGCCCCGGGAAAGGTACTTTTTATATCTTCATTTTAATTTGTCTCTTTACAAGAACTTAAGGCTAAATGACTTGCCCAAGGTCACAAGATGAGTAAATGCCAGAGCTAGGATTAGAACTCAGCCCCAAGGGGGTCCAGGGTTGAGGCTATAAGCCACTACAGTATGCTGCCTCAAATTCTTCATTCTGTTCAGAAGACTCCTTTTCTCTGAGATGTTCTGTATTTTCATGAATTCAATAAACATCTGTATAGGATGGTTAAAAAGAGTTACTGATATTATTGCTTTATTTTTGCATTGTTTGAGCATAATTTCTCCATTTAGCTGTCAGCTCATGCTCTTGTGTCTTCCATGACTCTTGGCACAATGCTTGCTCATCAGGAAGTACTAACGTAGCACGTTGGTTTGATTATTTTCCCACAGAGATGCTCCTTTAGGAGGTCACCTTGGTAGGAGTAAGAACACATGCACACAAGGAACTCATATGCCGGGTGGGGTGGATGAAGTGGTACTGGAATGCGGAGGGGAAAGATTACTTCCTGCTAAAGGATTTAAGATGGCTGCGTGCCTGAAGTAGCATTCAGTGATGCTCTTGACACGTAGGGGATGTTCTGGCCACGTGGGCAGTGGAGTGGCATCCCAGCAGCAGCAACGTGGTCGGGGATGGTGGATCTTGTCTTCTGGATGACAACTAATGCTTTATGACTATAGTGCTTTATGACTGTGGGGTATGCAAGCCGGACTGGGAGGAAAAGGATTAGAATAGCTGGTGGGAAGGGGGCCTTTGGGATTTATTTGGCAGGAAGTCATTGATGGTTTGGGAGTTGGGGAGCATGTGAGTACGATGCTGTACTTTTGGGAGCTTAATCTGGCAGCAGTCCATATGGATGGGAAAGGCAAGGGTGGGGAGACCAATTGGGGTCCAGAGAAGATGTAGTGAAGACTTACACCTCAGGGGGAGGGCCACAGGAATAGAAAGGATGCATGGACACAAGAGATATTTCAGAGACAAAATTAGTGGAATTTTAGAGACGAATTGAATGAGAGGTGGGAGATAAACAGGTTTTCAAGTCTGGGTAACAGGGTGAATAACAGTAACAAATATAAAATGACATGGAAAAGCCAGATTGGGAAGAAATCAAGAGTTCTCTTTGGAAATGGCATTTGGAAGAGAGGTCAGAGTTGTACCTTTGAGAGTAATCCACATCCAGATGGCCATTGTGAGTCTGAGGTTGAGCCATGTTGCCAAGTGGGGGAGAGAGCCTCTGAGAGCTGTCTATGAAAGGACGCGGGTTGAAAGGGAGGTAGGAACAAGGAAAACACATTTGTTTCCTGGAGCAGAGGACACCTGCATGTATTGAAAACTAAAAGATAATGTGTGACTTCATGGTATAGTGTAGCTAAATTTATATTTATTCTTCCCAGATTGATTAAGATTTCTCCTAGATTGAAGTATTGGAGCTATTTTGCAGACCATGCATGAAGAGGGTTCTGTAGGGGAATCTGGTGGGACAGTGCTCTGCTCAGCTGAGCTGGCCATGGTGGTTCTACCTCCCCAGCCCTGGGGCATGCTCAGGCCGGCCTGCCTTCCTCCTGTGGCCTCCCTGAGGATGCCTGCCTTCTCTTTCTTCCTCCGCCCCTCAGTTCAAATCCTCTCTTCCTTTGGTACCCTGCCCAAGGCCCATCTCTGAATCCCTGATGATTCATGGGGCCTGGTGGTGGCCAGCTGCTGAGTGATGATAGATGTGGCTTGCCTGAGGGCCGTGCCTACCTTATGCATCTTTGCATCTAGGGACCTGGCTTTTTTTTTTTTTTTTTTTTCCCACCAGTAAATGTTGTAACTGGTTATCTTCTATCTCTAACTGGCTCTTAATCTCCTTAAAGACTGTAGTGATCTAACACTTTTATATATCCCCCCACACTATCTTGGATGTGGTATCTTCATGCTACTGGTTGGTTAGAGCCTGTATCATCAGGAAGTTTTCTTTTGGGGGCACTGTATCTTAGTAGCCAAGCCTCATATTAGCAATGGGAAGTATGATGGTTCCCACCACTGGCATCATTTATATTCGGCTATTCCAAAGACATATTGACTGTCTTGATTGATTCTTCTCTCAGTTAATGCACGGTGAAGCTAGCAGCAAGGGGATAGTATTGCCTTGCAGGTCAGCCTTTGGGTTGCATGTAAGAAGCTGGGGGTAGGTTTTCAGGAACCAAAATATACTTGGAGTCCCATATGGGTAAAACAGTAGTAGAGGCTGGAAATTAGTTTTTATGTGTCTTAAATTAAATTAATTGACAAAATTCATTTAGTACGGTGTGAGGAATGGTCACAAATACACAGAATAAAACTACTCGTGTAGCTAGATTAGGGAGATACTTTGAAGATGGGAGAGGTTTCTTTTTCCTTTTGTGAGGTTTGTTTCTTAATGCAGTCTCTGGCCCGTTGGCCTCAAACACTCTGGTATAATCAGCGCCAGTTAGTTTGAATCTGCTACCCCGGCTTTGCTCTAGCTGGTTCCATTGTCTCAGAAAATGTGTCTACTTTCTTGGGGTTGTGGAAAGGAAACTTATTCCTTCAGAGATTGTGTCAGGTGGACTGATGTTCATAACCGACTGTTGGATAATCAGTTTAGTACATTGGCAAATGTACTAAATGCAAAGAAGCAAATGCAGGTGACAACATTTTGAGTAAAATTTTATTTTATTTTATTATTTTTTTAAGTAGGCTCTATGCCCAACATGGGGCTCAAACTCATGACCCTGAGATCAAGAGTCACGCATTCCACCTACTAAGCCAACCAGGCGTCCCTTGAGTAAAAGTTTAAATATTGAATATCTTTGAACTGAATTTACAAGTTAAAGAAGTAATTGCTAGCTTTACGTGGCCGTAACTAAGTCCAAAGCATTTTGTGAAGCTCTATAAAAGTTACCCCACCTAATTATTAGAATAATTTAGAAGTAGGTTCTGTTTTAAGCCCCATTTTTTTGGATGAGCAAACTGAGACCCAGAGAAGTTCGATGGCTTAGGCAAGATTATGCTCTCAAGGGGGAAAAGGAGCATAAAACCCCGAATCTGGGGGTGCCTGGGTGGCTTCGTAGGTTAAGCGTCTGCCTTCGGCCCAGGTCAGGATCCCAGGGTCCTGGGATTAAGCCCTGCATCAGACTCCCCACTCAGTGGGGAGTCTGCTTCTCCCTCTGCCCCTCCCCCTGCTTGTTCTCTCACTCTCTCAAATAAATAAATAAAATTTCAAAAAAACAAAACAAAAGAAAACAAACCCTGAATCTGATTAGTAGTAACATTTGTACTCAGACCATCACGATACAGTGGTCTTTCAAAACTTTGCAGTAGTAGTTATGGAAAAGTCCCAATACCAAGAAAGCAGCCGCTAATTATTAGAAACAAAATATACTAACAATAAGTGTCTTTGTAGTAATTATTTGCTGGCTACAAAGATGAACATGATATCAAAAATGAAATACTAAAACTTTCAGGGTTTTAATTTCGGTCACTCTGTGCTATAGTCATAATAGAGTTGTAATTAATTATCTTATTGTGGCTATTTTATTTCTATGCCAGAAATTCATCTGGAAATGATGGTGCAACAAACAGTCCACTGGAATCATGATGGTAGTAATTATATCTGTGACATAATTGTGCAAGTCTAGAATAATGAGGTTATTTTGAGGGAAGTCTGCTTCAGTGGCATAGTGAATGCTTTTCAAATGTAGAACAAGCCAGAAAGGAAAGAGGCCTAATTATGGATTTGTAACCTACTATGGAAATAGGTGAGTTTTCAAGAATATTTTGGAGATTAAAAATTAGACCGCTCAGACTTAATTCAAAATTTTTAACCAGATATTATCAAGGTCATTAGTAATATTTTTAGCTCCAGCATTTTTTTTAATAAGCATTGTTCATCTCTAGCCTGTTGTTCAGTGAAGCCTTGATTTCTCACATTGGAAGTAATTTAACATTCCCAGGTTTGCTGTCCTCCTTACTGTAGGACTTAACTCCCTTTCTGGAGTTTCTCTCACAAGGGGTTTTCTCTTCTGCCGTGAACACCTCCAGGGGTCAGGAGCTTGCAATTTCCCAAGTAAATTTTATGTCCCATTTTATAGTCAGGAAATAAGGCAGAGCCTAAATGAGTCAAATGAGTAGACCAAGGTCTGTGGTTCAGAGGTGGGCCTTGAGTTAACCCTGACAGGACATTCCATGCTGTTCAACTCTGGTCATGCTCTGGGAATCATTCTGTGCTCACCCCAACTGCCCAGCCTTTCCTTCTCATAGTCCACCATCAGCATACCACAAGACCCCTTCAATATCTCACCCCACAGGCCTGCAGAGTGTCCATGGTTTTACCATTAGAGATGCATTCTTTGTGGTGTATTGAAAACAGCAGGGATTGTGGTTCCTTGGTAGACTGAGGGCTCTATCCCTACTCTGCTAATTCATTAGCCTTGTGATCCTGAGCAAGTCATTCTGTGTCCTTGTTTAAGATGAGACCAGTAGTGCTTCTTTCAGAAGGTCATGGTGAAGGTTAATAAAACTGATGCACGTGGAGCCCTTGCAAGGTGTCAGGTGCTGTTCTAAGTATTACGTATATGTTAGCTTAATTATCAGAACAACCGTGTGAGGCAGGAGCCAGAGTCAGGCCCAGAGAAATGACATGATGTGTCTGGGGTCTGAGGCTGGTACGTAGACAATTCATTATAAATTAGTTCCTTTTCCTTTTGGGTTTTATGTCCCTGAATCCTTTGCTAAAATGTGAGCACCCTTGTAAAGGGAAACACAGTCACCTCCGTAAGGGTGTTGCAGCTAATCGCTTGGATCAAGTATCTGCCAGCCCTGTTGGGAAGCAGGTACAGATGGGGTGTGGGCGGGTCTGATGGAGGGAATGGAAGAAGAAGACCACAAGTTGTAACGTTATCCAGACAGATTGGCCCCACTAAGACTTGGTGATGGGGTGGTGGGAGGACTAACCTGAGCACCAAAACCAGGGCAGGAGGCAAGAATGCAGGAAGACAGGAGGCACTCAGTTTAAACTGGGTCGTTTTGTCTTGGATGGAGCTGGCCCCTTACTTTGGCTCCACTTTTCTTTTTCTTGGATCTGAAGAAGTGAGGTCTACAAACGTGCTGGCAGGAAAATAGGACTCTGGTCCTTTTTCCTTCATGGTTAACCTTAAAAGAACTCTTCTCCTTTCCACATTCTAAAAAAAAAGGTGGGGGGAGACAACAGTGACATCCCCGAAGCAAAACCTAAAGGGAGTGGGGTTGGGGTCGTCTTTGGCCGAGGCACAGACCCTGGCTGGACTCTGGAGCCCTGCAGATGGCGGGGCTGGGGAGTCTTTCCTGGAGGGAAAGCGGGGTGGCTGTGAAGAGCCAAGGGGTGAGGGGACTGACTGCGGGAACATGGAAGGGAGTGCGGCACACTTTCTTCCTTGGATAGAAGAAAGCCTAACAGATGAGGTCACTCGGTTGAAAAAAAGCGGTGTGGGAGACAAGCAGACAAAATGTATGACATGAAGATCTTTAAAAATGCCATCCATGAGTATATTTGCGATAATAAATCCCACCCTCAGACACTGATCCGTAAAGCCCGTTTCTCTTCGGAGAGCATAGGCCACATCCTGGCTGCAGTGACATTTGGCCACCGACGGCTTCCCGCCACACTCTGAGCCCCAACCCCCACTCCAGCCTCTTTATAATCCTAAAAGCAGGGGATTAGAGTCAGACGTGGGTCCAGTAAAATAATATTTCTACATTTCCAAGTGATTTCTTTTCCAGACAGGGCAAGGTTTAGGAGCAATGGAAAGATACGATATGACAAGCTATGTGGTGAGGCCTACCTTGGGTTGAAAGACTTGCCCATCTTTTTTTTTTTTTTTTTTCATGAATTACATCCAGAGTGAACAAGCTCCATGCAGAAGTCTCTACCAGGAAATACAAGTGCTTATAGTGAATCCTGATTACACCGTCAGCTGTCGTGGTTTCCTGTTCAAAGCACATAGGCTTACAAACTTCCTCATTTCGTCTTTATATCAATATTGCATTGTGAGCAGTTAAAATGTGAAGATCGGGATTTCCCATTTCTGTGGATTTCTCTAATTAAAATTTTGTGGTAATTGAAATGGTGGGAACTGGGGCTTCCTTTGGCTAGTCCTACCTATAAAGAAATGGAGAACTTAAGATACTTGTGGAAAAAACAAGATCACCTGCAAGGTGTTAGGATGTTTAAAAAAAGAATCTTTTCTAAGACTTTCAAATGCTTATGAAAGACCTATATTTTTATAAACAGTGAATACTTTTAGTTCTTCTATTTAATCGCTAAAGTGGGAACCCTGGGAACCCTGAGAACCTCAAGGGTAGGCAGTCCCTTTATCAACCTGCTTTAAGTCACGTGGGAAGCCTCCTGTATGTCATTGACCTTTTCCCCACAGCTGTTTTTGTAAGGCCTCCTCCTGACTTTCCTACACACTTAGCTGCTCTGCCTCTTTCCTCTGCGTCACTACAGGGCACGATACTGCTTTATGCTTTTCATTCATTTAGTGGACAACTTTGAAGTTACTTGTAAAGCCTGTACCTAGCCTTGCGACCTGAACCGGCTTTTCCAGAGTGCCCTGCAGCCTCAGCAAACAGCGATGGGGGCTGCACTCCCCCCCATCCCGTGCTCTCTGATCTGATGCTGGGCTTGTGTGGCTGGGAGGAAAAGAAAATATTATTAAAATGCTTTTCCCTGGGAGAAACACCCCCGAACACAGTGTTGTAAGCCTACAGCGACACTTGGAGCCGACCTCTGTAGTCAGCAGCTTGTTCTGAATGTCTGTGCTGCCTACAAGGAAAATGGGGAGCGATCGGAAAAATCCCACTCCACCCATGACCATGAATCTCCTTGGATGGTTTTGTGAAAGAGGCTCTGGCATCCAAATTGCACCGCCACCGCCCGCCCCCTGGGGCTCATTAAGTTCTAAGAAGGTGAGCAAAATGGATTTAATATATAGTTGTTTTAGTTAGCATTTTAGTTTTAGGTTAATTTTACATAACGGTAGGGTTGTATTCTTAGGTGTGTTTTGTGTATTTCCACGGTACTGCGGGGTTTCTCAGAGAATTTGCGTGCGTCGGACATTTGTACCCATTTTATGGGGTTCAGGAGCATTATTTTCTATTTTAAATTATGACTGTGAGTTACCATTGTGATCTTTGATTTTCGTGCTGCATTGCCGATGGTATTGGGGTTTATTTGATACCGAGTTCATGGTCAGGAATGGATGCCCGCCTGGTAAGACTGGTACTGTGGGCAGACCAGCCTGCTTTACATCCCTCACCCTGTGTGGGGGTGACAGAAGAGCTGCAGGGAGTGAGTACACTCCCTCCCTAAAATTAAAAAACAACTTCCTTAACGGTGCCTCGTCTCTCCCCCTCCTGCTGCTCAGAAACTACAATAAAGACCAGTCTGAGTTGCAGGTTCAGTTTGCCATCCCTGTTTTGTGGTGCTTGGGTAACTCTCGAGTTCCCATTCTGAGATGACCTCTTGCTGATTTTTAATCTCAAACAGGCTTGTTTCATAGAGCCACTTGCTACTGAGCAGATAGCTAGGTGTTCTTCCCTTCACGTGGTTGCAACGTTTGATTGATGGAAAAAATACTCCCTGATGGACCTTTGACAAAGTTCACATAAATCCTGCCATCCCTCGTCTTCACTCTTTAGGGACCTAACTGGGTCATTTGGGGACAAGTTCCTGAGTCTCTGGTTTGGTTTTGGTTTTGGTTTTTTAAGTGTCACTGATGATTCGCTGTAGCATATTCCTTAGTTGCAGAGGTTACAGAACGTCTCACCATGGCCCTGCTACGCTGTGGGAACACAGGGCAGGTCATAGAGAAGCCAGTGTGGTGGCTGCGAGAAGGTCACACACTGGAGGGGAGACAACGGTGCGCCCCCAGCGTCAGTAGACAGTAGTGGATGGTCAACCGAAGGAAGGAATGAACTTGGCACTCTAGGAGCATAAAGGCGGGGGGAAGAGACCCCAAAGAGGGACTTGGAGGCTGTCCCAGGGGGAGAGGCGGAAGGAAGAGCAGGTGCACATAGATTGGAAAAGCCAGAATGGGAGGTAGATGGAGAAGAGCGTGTTTGTCAGATGAGGCTGCAAATGTAACTGAATCACCAAAGGACCCATAGAGCCTGGCGGCTGTGTGGGCCCTGATCCCTCGGAAATAAAGAGTGAGCAGAATATTTGGAACGGTGGTGTGGCATGATCAGCTGGTTCGAAGCATGGGCAATTGGGCAGAAAGTGTGGATGTGAATCCTGGCTCTGCCGGTTACTTGCTCGGTAACTTGGGCGCGTGTCTTGAACCTCTTTGCCACCATCTCTTGCTCTGCAATATGGGGATGAAGAGGACACCTTCCCCAAGTTGTCCCAAGGACAAAAGAGTCACCATTTGTAAATCCCTGGCATGGAGTAGCACCCCTGAGGGCTCTTGGGGATCTCACCTGTCATTTAGGAGCAGCACACAGGATGGTTGGAGTGAGACACACCCTGGAGACAGGGGACCTGGTTTGTGGCAGTCTAGCAGCAGTTCCCAGAGAGGTGCCCTGGGGAACCCTGGTCCTCTGAGGTCCTCTGGAGGTGGGTTGTGTGCAGTCAGGAATATCCTTGCCTGCTGCTTCTCTGTAGCCTAGGCTCCGAACCCAGGCAGTGGTTGCAGGAACCGACCTGAGAGAAATTTCTGGAGACGGAATTAACTTGGGCTTGATGAAACTTCAGGAGCATTCTGTTCTCTCGTCTTTTGGATAGCGTGGTTACTCTAGTGCCCAATTGTTCTAACGGGGAGATATGTAATTGGATCTCAGCTGGAGAGGCTTCCTTGCAAACGAAAGGAAAATTGCCATTTTTAGAGTTTCTTTATGCAGGTTTCTTTGGGGAGATGCGGACATATATAATGGGGATATTTGCCTTTAATTTAAAATGAGTTTCCTTGGAAATCCATTGGATTATATGTCTAAAGTCTAATGTTGAGAAAACTCTCTTCCAAGGCACAGAAGTATTAGTCCATTATGAGCCTCTCCAAGGCAATAGGGACTCTCAGTACTAAAATCCACTACGGGGTGGAGGCTGCTAGCAGGGGATTATCTAGGACTTGGGTTTAGGCAGTTTGCAAAACAATTCAGCAAAATATATAAAGGCAATGGGGGGAAATGGTATTGCTTTTTTTGTGTGCTGCCAACCAGGTTTGTCACACGGATTAGTAATTTAGATAGGAACAGCCATGAATCACTGCTTAGAGTTTCGCATTTAATTTTATCCTGGAAGCAATTTCCTTTCAAATTCTCGAGCTGTAGTTATCATTAATGAATTAAACATTATGAAACCCAGAGAACCACTAATTCATTTTGAAATAAGCAGACATTTACATCTGAAAAAGAAACCTTAAATTTCGTTCAGTGGTGTTTAATATTTTCAAGCTGACAAAATGTGGAATGGCGTTTTGCGGCTGAGCGTTCGCAGAGAGGTGAGTGGCTGGTCCCGGGGTATGTGTGTGTGCCTGGCATCTTGGCTGCAGGTTTTAAGGGGCATGGAAGAAGAAACTCAGGTTTTCTCGGTGGCCAGTGACTGGGTGTTTTCCAGAGGGGGAAGATTACAATATTTGGAAAAGGCAGCTGATTAGAGTCGGAGCTCTCCACCCAAGGTCCTTATCTCCAGGGCTTCCAGCTTAACCCTTTCCCTCCTGTCCTTTCCTGGGACACGGGCCATCCCACTGGGTCCCTGTATTCTCCTGCCTTCTCAAGTGCTGCTTTGGGAGAGGGCTCACTCAGTCATACAGGTTGCTGGACACGGTCTGTGGGAGCTCCAGCCTCTCTAACGCTCAAGTCCAGCTTCAGGAGAGCACGCCCTGGCTCAGGTGACGGCTGGGCAAGGACACAGCAGCGCTCGAAGATTGTAGAGCGCATGGTGAGAGAGCACGCAGACGCCTTATATTTCAAGCCTGGAAAATGTGCAGTTTTGTTTTGTTTTGTTTTGTTTTTCCCTCAGAGACACCTGAAGGTGTAAAAAGCTTGCCAGAGAATTGGCAGAGTGTGTCGACAGCCACGTTCTGTGACTGTTGCTACCTTCAGGAAAAGGGAAAGGGGCTACGTGTCAAGGGCAGCAGATTTGATTTGGTTTGGACATGCAAGGTGTCTAGAACTTTTGTATAGCTTGTTTTTTGTTTTTTCCCAGACAGGATTTACCCCCATCTCACCTCTTTTGAAAGCCTTTTGCTTTGTCAACTCAAGTTCTTTTTGGAATGGTCATCTTGTCTTTGGGCAGCCTGTGACTTAGTCTGAGCCTCCTTTTCCTTGCATGTGAAATGGGGATGATAATACCTGCCCTCTTTCTCTGTCACCCAAATGGTCGTGACAATGAAAAGAGATCATGGATATGAAAACACCTGCCTACTACCTTTTGTAAGTATGTGAGGCAGAGGGGCACTAAGAGGCTCAGGATGGAGAAGACAGGACTTCCTCCTCCATTCCCTCCCCTACTCAGGACCTGAACTAGTCTCACTTCTTAGGGGAAGGAAGGTTCCTCGGAGGGATGCAGGGCCTTGTCTTTCTTCCTCCAGTTCTTTCAGGTGGGCGGCCATGCTGCAGAATGAGCATGAGCACAACCATATATTTTCTCTTTCTTATTTGGTGCTTCTTCCAAATCAAGAGGTTTTTGTGATTCCTACGTTTTCCTTTACACCTTATATTAATTTCCTAGGGCTGCCGTAACGAAGTACAAGGGTCTGGGTGGCTTAGAGCCACAGAAATGTATCCTCTGACAGCTCTGGAGGTTGGAAGTCTGAATCCAAGGTGTCAGCAGGGCGACACTCTCCTGAAACCTGTAGGGGGAACCCTTCCTTGCCTCTTCCAGCTCCCGGTGCTGCTGGCAACCCCTGGCTTGTAGACGCAGCTATCTCTGCCCATGCTGTCATAGGACCCTCTTTCCTGAGGTGTCTGTTCCCCTCTTGAAAGTGCACCAGTGGTGTTGGGTTAAAGGCCATCCCAACAGTCTGAGCTCATCTTGCCAAACCACCTGTGCAGTAAACTTACTGCCCAGCAAGGCCACACTGTGAGGTGCAGGGGGCTAGGACTTGAACATAGGTTTTTGGGGAGACTCCATTTAATACCCCTGCGCACTGGGCACATGCACACGCGCACGCATGTGGATTGCTACTCATCTACTCATTCACACCACAGCTTCGAGTTCCTTTCCAGAGGGCAGCACGTGCCAGCCTGGACAGGGAGGCAGCTCCTCCCTGGCTCTTTCCAGAACTGGTAGCTGTGTGTCTCTCGTGACTACGTTGCGAGGCTCCCGAGAACGTGGTCTGCGAGAGTTATGCCCCCTTCGGTAGTTAGAGTCTGAGTTAGCACCGAACAGCTCTCGCACGCTCTGCTGCTGATTTCACTTAAGTCAACTAAGCCTGAAACCAAGAAGCTTCGATGGTAGCGGTGGGAAGTACAAAAGTCCTTCCAGTTTTATTTGAAACAATTGGTTTTATCAGAAGTACTGAGTTGGGACTTGAGCAAATGCGTCCTGTGGCTCTTCTGCAAGGTGGAATGAGTATGCGGTGGCTTTGGAGTCGTGCACGCAGGTGACAGGGACTCCAGGGAGTCCCAGTGCTTGTCCATGATAGGAGGTCGGCCCACAGGGGCCGGAAAGGACCTTCTCTGCCCGCCCACTCTGGGTAATTGACATAACTCGATGCACAGGAAATGTGGTTTCCCCAAAGAGGGTACATACTGTAAGCATGAAGCCAAGAGATTCCGAGTTACTCCTTGTTTTGCCCAAGTCTTGCCAATGGAGTGTAGGCACGGTTCTTATTAGAATGGGATCTTCGGTTTCTCATCTGTATGTGGAAATAGTGAGATTTGCTGCATCATGTTGTCCGCAGGGCAATTAGTAGGTTGCTGTATGCAAGCCGCTGGCAGACATCAAGTAGTGAGGGGTTGATAATGAGGACAGCTGTTCACTAGCTCTGTCTCCACCAGTAAATGGAGTGTGGGCTCAGACAGAGGCATTTAAATAAGAACATGGTCTGAAATGCAGAGGGTCACTTGAAGAGCTGCTGGTCTTGTTCTCAGGGCCCTGCCGGGCCCGGAAGGAGTGGGGTAGGCTTGCCCCGTGGGAGCCCGGGGTAAAAGTCCGCCTGTCAGATGAGATGGGGGAGCTTCGGGAAAGCTGGGGGCATCCCCTCGGGGTGAAGGTTCCAACAGGAAGTCGAAGGAGGCAGGATTGGGGAATATTTCCAGAGGTGGCCGAATCTCGGGGACGGAGTCCCAGTCCTAGAGTACAGGATAGAAGGGACAGCAGGTCCAGGTGCTTGGGGAAGGGAGAGGTCAGGGGTCCAGTGAGCTTCAGACCTGAAGGCTAAGGAATCAAGAAAGAATGCAGGTGTAGGTAGAGGAGCTGGCAGGAAGTCAGCACCGAGCTGGCATTCTTGGGGACTTGGGCGGGGTTCCAGGGGGTTGCACCCAAACTCCCCAGATGTCTCCACTAAGGTTAGAGTTAGTCCTAGAAACTGGGGTGGGTGGGAGGGATTCATTTGTGAGAAAAGAGGGCTGGGGCAGCTTGACTCCAGGTTGAGACAGACCACTTCTGGGGCAGAGCCATCACCCTTACCCTGCTTCATTTATTTGAACAGACTGTGGATTCGGTAACAGAGATCCCAAAATAAAGCTAAACTCCTAGGAGTCCACCACCTGAGCATGGACTAGAGTTGTTTCCCCTGCGGCTGTTGTTGTTCTGGTTGTCTCATTGCTTCAAATCACGGGGGCAGATGCATTATTTGGGAAAACACTATTGAAGGTAGATGTTCATATGCGTCCATGACAAATTTACCTAAAATGACTTTTCATTAACAGAGCTGGGACTGAGAGGTGCTTTGTGATGTGATACCATTCCCAAATAGAATGACCAAAGGCCCACAGTCCTGTTTTTGATTGCTGGCCAGAGCCTGGAAGACCCTGGAAATAGTGTGGAACCGTTGGCTGTTTTTGTGTCCTGTACAAGCAGATCATGGCCACGAACCATGAGGCTTGGGATTTAAAAGAAAGATCTGTACATGCAATGGAATATTACTCACTCATTAAAAAATGAAATCTTGCCATTGAGAACAACATGGATGGATCTAGAAGGTATTGGGCCATTTGAAATAAGTCAAACAGAGAAAGACAAAGGCCATATTTCACTTATACCTGAAATCTAAAAAACAAATAGACTCATAAAAACAGAGAACAGACTGATGGTTGCCAGAGGGGTGGGGGTGGGAGAAGGGGAAAAATAGGTAAAGGGGATTAAGAGGTACAAACTTCTGGTTATAAGACAAATAAGTCACAGGGATGGAAAGTACGGCACAGGGAATGATCACGTTGTATGGGGACTTAGCGTGATGGGCACTGAGTGATGTATAGAACTGTCGAATCACTATGTTGTACACCTGAAGCTCGTGTCACACTGTATGTCAATTATACTTCAATTAAAAGAATGTAAAAAAGGAATAGTAGGTTATGAGGAGAACTGCAGTTACTAGACCGTGAGGAGCATTCTCTTGCCTGTCTCTGCTTGTAGAGAAAACCCTGTTTGTGTGGCTGTTGAAAATGGGCTTCATTTTGCCAGGAGCCAAACCAGAATATTCTGAGGCCTGAAAGGTTCAGAAGCAAGGCCCAGACAAAACAGATGACAGCGTCTGATGTAAAAATTATTTTAGTTTCATCATGAAAACAAAATCACCTAGACTGTGTTTGATGTCCTGAGGCATTGAAATAAGGAGTTTGGTGAACAGGGTTTTTTGTTGTGACTTGACTTTAGATGAATCGTTTAATTTCCTCAAAGTCTCAGTTTTAAAATCTGCAGAATAGGAAAAACACTTTCTCCCTTTTCCAATGTTGGGGATAATCCACTGAGTAATGTAGACAACTCTGGAAACTGACAAGTTATAAAACTGTTAAGTAGGGATTATCAGCACAAAGGTGAAAAGACAGATTCTCCCTTTTTTGTGCCTGTTCTCTTGCATCTTATTTTAATTATATTCATTCCAGAGTTTTGATGGAAAAATGCTTGTTTTTCCGTATTTTACTACTTAATTAATCTAAAATGTTGCCCTGAGTAATGGCACTGTATCTAGACAAGGGCTGTTCCAAGAGGAGAAATTGTGGAGAAGGATGTTTGTAAATAATGCTTAGGTGACACGATTGTGATAATTATGGCTTTTTGAAGATGAGTTTTATAGCAAGTCTTCAATTTTCCTGTCACTTTTTTTCTGGGCTCTCCCACTTAAGCAAGCACATTTGTTTCATGGAATTAGCAGTTCAGGGATCTGAATCCTGAGCGAGCTCAGCAGCTCTGTGAATCGACTTTTCTTTTGCTGTGGCTAATTTTGCAGACCCTCAAGAAGATGAAGATTGCTCTGTTGTCCCCCGCTTCCCCACCCCAGGTAAGCACAGGAGGAAGAAGGTGTAGCAAATCCCTAACCACTCAGCTCCACCTCAAATGAGTAGCCATCCCTGCATCAGACTGACCTTGAACGCTATGTTGGACCCTACATGGCCAGAAAGGCCTTAGTGATGATGATTCGATGATGCTGCCCGTGGAATTCCCATCTCAGGGACGACTGCCCCCCCATTCCGGCCCATCCCTTCTGTGCCTGTACTTGGGAGGCTCTGAGTACTAGAGGCAGCATGAAAATCCAGGACCCTCCTGCTGTTAAGTATAAGCACCCCCAGGAGTCTTGGAAATAAACTCTTGGGTCCCCCAGGTTTTGTAGCTTTCCCCAGGAGGGGGACCCATTTTCTTTTTCACCATGTCATTCTCCAGCTTATGTGTCTTCTCCAGCTTTTAGTTGTTGAGAGTCTTGACCATCAGCTCATTGTCTTCACTTTATTCACCAACTCAATTGGAATCTAGTTCCAGATAGAAGTCAACCAGTAAACTTTGTTAATGGATCTTTTGAAAGCTTCTAGAGTCAGAATTGGAGGAGCCCTTAAAGGTCATCTTGTCCAGCCCTCTCACCTTACCAATGAGAACTCTGAGACCCAGAGAAGTTGAGTGACTAGTCCAGGTGAATTACAGGCAGAGCCAGGACCAAAACCCAGGGCTCTTTAAGTACCTGGATGTTGGGAAACGTGGAGTAAGGAATACTTAGCAGGTGTGCTCTCTTTAGTTTAGCCAGGTTATATCTAAATCACATGGCTTGGAACATCCTAATTTTACTACAAGTTTATGGCTGACTCCTGGTAAACCAGAATTCCCGTGTAATGCTACCTTGTTGAAAAGCTTTAAAAATGCATTGGTTTACTTTTCTGAATGAGTGGCCCAAACTGACTCTTAGATGTCAGGGAATCTTGCTGCCCCTAAGAACCATTCCAAGTATTGATTATAATCATATACAGTGATAGCTTCAGAGCATGGATTTGGCATGAATACAAGCCACAGATACATTCCAGCATTCCCCCTCCCCTCATCGCATTAGCTTATTTAAAATATAATATTCTGGTTGTTTGAATTATTCCACATGACCTTTAAAACGCTGTTTGCTGTTATTTTATAGTTCTGGGGACAGAAAATCATGTAACTTCCGGGTATTATACCAGTTGCATTCTGATGAGGCATTGATTTTTTTTTTTTTCTTTCTTCCCTACTATTTTCACATCAGATTGAACACAGACTCAGGCCAGGTATGAACTTGGCAGTGAGATTTGCTTGTCTTGTTTACCTTCTCCCGTTGTTAAAGTGGCTGTGATTCAGCCAGGTTCTTCTCTCCCTGACGTACTTGGGAGGAGGCATATGTGAAATCCCAAGGCATCAGTGGAAGTGTGACCATCATATTAGAATGTCCTTTGTGTAGAGAGCCTTACCCACTACGTCCTGATGACCCCAGTTGCTAGAAGACCAGTATCTGAGCTTCTAGATACATACCACTTCCTCAGTTGAGAAGAAGAGAAAGTAGTTCTGAATAGGTTGTTTCAGGCAGGCAGGATATGGAAATCACCAATTATAGATTTTTCTCGAGATGGTTATGTGTATCTGTATGTCTTAGCAAATTCAGATTGTTTTGCTCTCTTAAAACCGAGAGCTCTCTTTTTCTCCCGATGTACTATCTTATGCAGCTAACTCTGTGGTAGCTGTGACATCATAGTCTGTATAAGGGAACTACTGCCTCAGGGGACTTGCTGGTTCTTCTGGGCCATAGGGAAAGGGTCTGACTTGAGACACGTTTGCCCGGAGTAGCGCATGGAAGTTTCCACTAGGCATATATTGGCTGAGGAACAGAAATAATGCTTGAGGCCGAGTGAAAACACATCTTGTTAACAGTGTGGCGAAGACTTGGAAAAGAAAGTAATATTGCAAACATCACCTTATTGTGGGGAAGCAACACTTGTGGCAGGGAGAAAGTGGGACTGAAGAGTTATGAGGTCAGATTTAAATTCAGCCTTGTCCCAGACATGGGACCTGGTTAAGTCATGCAACCCTGAGCCTCAGTTTCAGTGGAAAAATAAGGATGATGAGCAGACGGAATGGGCATAATGGTAATAGTGGTGACATTTTCCTTATTCTGTGGCAGGCTGAATAATGGCCCCCGGAGATGTCTTTGTCCTAACCCCTGGAACCTGAGAATGTTATCTCACAGGGCAAAGGGACTATGTAGAAGTGATTAGGGATCTGGAAGTGGAGAAATTATCCTGGATTATCTGAGTGGGTCCAAAGTAAGCCCAAGGATCCTACTTATAATGAGGCAGCCGAGGAATATATGGAAGGAGCTATGGGTTAAGGAATGCAGGCTGGCCCGAGAGGCCGAAAAAGGCAAGGAAACAGTTTTTTCCCCTCAGGGCCTACAGCAGGAACCAGCCATGCCCACACCTTGACTTTAGCCTAGGGAGACTAATTTCAGGTATCTGGTCTCCAGAACTCCAAAAATAAATTCGTGTGGTTTTAAGCCACTAAGCTTGGGATAATTTGTTACAGCAGCAGTAGAAAACTAATACCTTGTAGCTCTTGTAATGATTAAATGTGACTATATAAATGTAACTATATAAATATAACTATTTATATAGTTATAAATCTCAAAGTGCTACATAAATGTTAGTACTTTCAAAATGAATTTTTATATTCATCTGCATTTCCAGGTGAAGGTGGTCTAGATATGTCAGGAAGACCAGGAGAACAATTTCAATTATGCAGTGAACAGATTGGGTCTGAAAATTTAAAGCCATGTTATCAAATAACCCTACATTGTGCAATCGTTCCTGGTCCGAAGGTCAAAAGTGAGTCACTTTTTACTTGAGCAGGCAGGTGTATGCCTTACTTTCTGTACTTGCGGGTCTCAGCCGTGGATGCAGTAGAGTCACCTGGAGAACTTCTAAATGCCCCAGTGTGCAGACCTCACCCAGGACAATTATATCAGAACCTCTGCAGGTGATTGTCGTGCTCAGCCAAGAATGAGACCCCCTGCAGAGGTGTTTGGTCTGCTAAGTAAGATTTTAAATCAGTCTTCTGAAGTTTGATGATCTAGATGTTCTTTTGAGTTTGGGGGAAGTTGCTCTGCTGAGCGCTTGAGGTTATAGCTTTCAATGATATTAACTTCTCAGTTCATGAGCTATGGTTTAATTCTGGTAAGAAAGACAAAAGTATTAGTTAGCCAACAACTCTTGAGATGTTCAGTGAACAGATTGGTGTGCCCCGATGGCAAACAGTTTCAATGAGCAAATACTTTTCTCCTTGTATTGCCTAAAGATTTTGAAAAGCGATAGTGAGGGAGAGAGAAGAAAGACGTGGAGACCTTCTCCTTAAATGGTTGATCCCCTTGAGGATTGAGAAATATTGTCTTTACTTACATTCTGTGTCCTTGTGTGTCTGGAGGAGAAAGTAATCATTTTGAAATTTCTCTCTTGGGAACCCCTGTTGGCAGAAGCCGTGGTCTTTGAAAGTTGCCTCCCTGTGTTCCTGGGTGCTTTGAGCTGAGATGTGTCGCCGAGGGCTTCTCTGGGCTGCCTGTCACTAAGATTGCCCTGGTTTTTGCCAGCTGGTGATGTTATCTGCGTTGTGTATGTCACAGGGAGGGTATTGTAGATAAAATTGTTTTTATAAATCACAAGGTGCTATGCAAATGTCGTTGTTGTATTTTCAGTGGGAATTCTGGGTTGAAATTAGAAAGATGATAGAAAGCCTGTAGCATAAACTTACTATATTCACATATAAGAACAAATGGGGATCCTTATTTTCTAGGTTCTGAGATAGCTACCGAGTAGAAGCCCTGCGTCTGATACTGTGAGATGGCGTGTGATTTTTTTTATTGGTCATTTAACCAGTTGGGCTTAATTTTCTTATCTATAAATAAAAACCTTAATGACTGGCTTTCTTCAGGCTGTCTCAGGTGAATTTGGGTGTCCAGATAGTAGGGCCATGCTAGAATGTAGCTCAGATTATATTGTTCCAGTTTAAATCTTCGCTCTGAAACTTACTGTCTAGGGGGCACTCAGAAAACTATTTAATCTCTTTGTACCTCAGTTTCTGCATCCTTAAAATGGGTGAATGAGATACATTCTCATAGATAGGACTGTTGTAAGGATGAGGAGAGGCCCATCAAAAACATGGGACTGTGTCATATAGGTCCACTTTTCCTTTTCCTCACCCTTGAACCTGGGGCAGCTCAGGAGCTTGGCTCGGTGTTTTTTCCACCTTTCTTTCTTCCCTCCCTCTCTCCCTCAGTAAATGTTTATCGGATACCTACTACCCCTAAGAACTACACTGTAGCTACAGTGTTAATGCGCAGTAGACACCATGGCCCAGAAGCTGAATGGTTTCAAAGTTTGATTTAAAATATTGATACAAAATGGTGTTGGGGAGGAACTGGGTGAGTAAAGCCTATCCGTTTCTGTTAGATCAGAAATGTAAGACTTCAGATGGTTTGTCTGTACCAACCAGGGTCCGATTGGAAGACATTTTTTATAATTGTGGGTATCAGTAGATGGTCTTAGGGACCAAACAGAGGAAGGTCATTGGCATGTTGCTGATCCACTGAGTGGTTCTCTGATCCTATTTGCCATAGAATCAGTCATTTATCAAAGCAAACGTGGCTGGGCATTTCAGTGTGCTTGGCACTGTGCCAGCTGTCTGGGGGGCCTGGTCCCTGGCAGGCGGAGCTTCCTGAGTATCAGAAGACTTTACAGTGGGGGGTGGGGTACTTATATACGATGAATGCTGGGTAGGGGCATCAGGAAGTTTTCACCAGGTCCCTGAGCTCAAAGAGGCATTTGGGGTATTTTATGGCTCATGAAATTATTTTTTAATCTATATTTTGGGTACCATTCGTTCACAAGTAGGTTTACCTTGTTGTCATGAATGTAGACCTTTTTCATAGAAAATAGTCCAAAATGAAATCCTCTTTCCCCAAGATTTCCTTCAGGATGTGTTTCTTGTGCTCTAATCAAGTCTATGTAGCTTGACCCTGCTTTTCAGTAACTTGGGGTTTACTATCGATGAGAGCTGTTAATCAAGTTTGGTGGCAATCACAATATCCATTTGTGTTCTTTTTTTTTTTTAAGATTTATTTTAGAGAGAGAGAGAGAGAGAGAGCGTGCGTGTGCACAAGCAGGGGGAGGAGCAGAGGGAGAGAATCTTCAAGCAGACTCCCTTTTGAGCGTGGAGCCTGTCTTGGGGCTCAGTCTCACAACCCCCGAGATCATGACCTGAGGGGAAACCAAGAGTCCAATGCTGAACCAACTGAGCCACCCAGGTGCCCCCCACCCCCGCCATTTGTGTTATTGTCAATTCTGCTTGTAAAGGCTAAAAAGAGAATTATTTTAAGGTCATAGAATAATTCTGGAGAATGCTCAAAGAAATTTTATACTTTCACCAGTTCTACTTAGAACCACATATGAAAAATGATAATGAGGATTATAATGATGATAATGATTACATTCTGCTTTCAAGTGGTTATTCTATTCCTTATACTATCCCGAGGGCTTTGCACACATATTCTCGTTTTATCAGCCTGCAGCTGCATGAGCGCATGCTTTCTCAGTGTTCACATTTTACAGATGAAGAACACTGGGGCACAACAAGGTTGGATAAATTGTCCAGTTCAAATGGTCCACCAGTGAAAGGTCTACCATTTGACTCCAGATGACTCTGACAGATGTGCTTGCAGTACTACTGTATCATCACCTTGGGCAAAATCCACATTTAGGAGGTTGGGGAAGAAGAGCTTCTGGAAGAGACTGGAAGGATATATTAAGTAATTCACTTCCATATGTCCCTGACAGGTTTGGATGAAGGGTCATTGTATTTAAAAGCTAGGGACACTGAGCTGCTGAGAAACTGAGTATTGCCTCTGGTCACAAAGTAAATCATTGATCAACTTAATCCAGAAGCCAGGTGCTCTTCACACTCATTCATTAAAGGTTCAGCCTACACCACTGCACCATCTATATCAATTCAAATGTGTTGATGAAGGAGAGATCTGTTTTGTTACGGGTCCTCTGAGATCAGTGGTTTACGAATTTTTCATTTGGATTAAATTCTAAAACTTCTTTTTTCATATTTTGGAAAAGTGCACAGGCTTTGACATCTGCCCAGTGGTCAGCTCAGCAGATGACTTCAACTCAGCCCTGAATACTTCCTTTGTGTGGCTCTTGGGAGGAGTGGGTGCTAATGGCACCTAGAACTTTGTAGGTATTCTCTGTAATTGCTCAGAGATTGGTCATTTATTGCACATTTGAAGTAACTTTAGAAGAGAGAGCAGGACTCTCAAAACTGTAATCATGGGCCTAGGGAAATCCTTTAGGCTCAACTTCAAGGTAGCAGAAATGGAGATTTTCTGGGGCACCTGGGTGGCTCAGTCGTTAAGCATCTGCCTTCAGCTCAGGGCCTGATCCTGGAGTCCTGGGATTGAGCCCCACATTGGGCTCCTCCGCTGGGAGCCTGCTTCTTCCTCTCCCACTCCCCCTGCTTGTGTTCCCTCTCTTGCTGGCTGTCTCTCTCTCTGTCAAATAAATAAATAAGATCTTAAAAAAAAAAAAAAAGAAATGGAGATTTTCTGTAAAAGAAATTCCCTGGCCATACCACATAGCAATTGCATCTCAGTTTTTGTGTGTAGGGTACTGGAGACCATTTCCTTTCGGCAGGGGACTTAGTATTTAGGTTACGAGCTGTTAACCCACCCCACCCCCCACCCCCCCACCTCCCAGCCAGGGCAGCATTTCCCTGACACAGACTTGGCTCCTAAATCTTAGTGGATCCACAGCTAACAGAGAGAGGAAGTAAGGAAAACTCCCAGCCCCTATCCAGACTCCTCTTCCATGTTCTTCCCTGGACTGGTCAAGACTCCAGGATCTCCACTGGCTAACAGGGGTGTGCTGGACATTCTCCAGTCATCCCTCCAGATCAATCTCCTGTCTTCCCAGACCTTCTTGGGCTGCATCCCCCTGCCTCCCTTGCCTTCAGGCTTCAGGTTGGGTTTGACTACTGGCAGATGTTAGGACCTCCCCTTTCCCACATCCTTGCTCCCTGCCTGCCTGCCTGAGTCCCATTACCCTTTCTTTCTATTAGCTCCTGCTGGGCAGGCCCACTTTCCAGGTTCTAGAACTTCAAGCTTTTGTCAATTGTGGTGACAGCTCCCTTCTCTTGCCTTTCAGTTCCTGGGGTTGGTAGGGGTCTTCTGTTGCTAATGCCTGGTGGCCTTGAGAGGACCCTCACTCCTACCCAGACCGATTACAGGCCCTTCCTAAGCTCTCTTCAAGTACTCCTCAGGGAGATGTAGCTGTGTCCAGCTTAGGTCAAGCACAGACTGGATCGCTGCGTATTAAAATGGGAAGCATATGAGTGTTGCTTGCTATATTCTCTTACTGACTTCCAGTTTAATTAGAGGAAAGTGATAGCAGAGGAAGGGTAGTAATTTATTTTTATTTTTACTTTTCACTATATCTGACATATACACTTCTTTTAGGGAATCACTCAAACATGGTATAATTATTAATGGCCAGAAAAATTATGGAAGCCTGATTATCTCTTGAAAAATATTGGGAAACTTAGAAAGCTTTGGTGTGGTGGGACAGAGAGAGAGAGAGGACAGGGTCAGTAAGAACCTGTTTTCCCTGCGCCACCCCCCGCCCCCCGCACAGCTTTAGCTGGCTGGTGTGCTAGACGCGCAGATGCAGTTTATCATTGCAGCATCTGGTATGTGATGGGCACAGTCCTAGATGCTGGGGATACAGCACCGAATAAGACACACATGGAGCTCATGTTCTGGGGACTCAGGAGGTGACGCCAAGCAAAGTAGAATAGGTAAGTGGCATACAGTGTTAGAAGATGATGTGTCTAGGGAAAGATAACCAAGGAAAGAGGAGAGGGGATGCTGGGAGGTGCTGCAATTTGTAAAAATGGCCATTAAGAAAGGCCTTCTTAAGAAGGTGGTGTTTGAGCACAGACTTGAAGGAGGTGAGGAGGGAAGACAGCAATATCTGATAGAACTAATTATGGGCCAGGGGAAGAATGAGCCTGGAGCAGAGGGAGCAGGGGGTGAGCCAAGGGAGGCCCTGGGGTGTGATGGCACACACATGGGTCACTGTGAGAACTTCGGTCCTACTTCTTACGGCATGTGTAGCTATCAGGCTTTGAGGGAGGGGTCCCTTGTTCTGACTTGTCCTAACATCACTCTGGATGCAGTACCGAGAGTAGACTGTAGAGGNATGTGATGGGCACAGTCCTAGATGCTGGGGATACAGCACCGAATAAGACACACATGGAGCTCATGTTCTGGGGACTCAGGAGGTGACGCCAAGCAAAGTAGAATAGGTAAGTGGCATACAGTGTTAGAAGATGATGTGTCTAGGGAAAGATAACCAAGGAAAGAGGAGAGGGGATGCTGGGAGGTGCTGCAATTTGTAAAAATGGCCATTAAGAAAGGCCTTCTTAAGAAGGTGGTGTTTGAGCACAGACTTGAAGGAGGTGAGGAGGGAAGACAGCAATATCTGATAGAACTAATTGTGGGCCAGGGGAAGAATGAGCCTGGAGCAGAGGGAGCAGGGGGTGAGCCAAGGGAGGCCCTGGGGTGTGATGGCACACACATGGGTCACTGTGAGAACTTCGGTCCTACTTCTTACGGCATGTGTAGCTATCAGGCTTTCAGGGAGGGGTCCCTTGTTCTGACTTGTCCTAACATCACTCTGGATGCAGTACCGAGAATAGACTGTAGAGGGCAGAGGAGGGGGCAGGGGGCCAGACCACCATATTGCCAGTACTCCTGGTGAGAGGGGTGGTGGCCAGGATCAGGGTGGGGGAGGGGAGGAGGGAAAAGAGCGAAGCTGATCGGGGGAGGTGGGATATGAGGTATGTGACAGAGAGGAAAGCGGTTGATGCCGAGGGTTTTGGTCTGTGCTGCTGGAAGGATAGAGTTTCCTTCCAGTAACTGGGATGGGAAGGACTGAGGGAAGAGCAGGTTTTGGGGTGTGTTGGACCTGTTAACTTTGAGAAGTACATTCTGGACATGTTAACTTTGAGAAGTTTATGAGAACTCCCAGTGGTGATCTCAGATGTGTGATTCTTGTCTGTTTGAATGGTAATTTTAAGTTTCAAATGATATTACCCGCAGTGATTGGCTTTCTCTGAGGTGTGTTTTAAGAAAAAGATGTTTATACCGTGGCCGTAGTCTATTTTTCATGGATGCAAAGCCGTCTTCACATAGTTAACAGATTCAGGGACAGTTGTGGGAATTTATTCTGAGCCAAGAGACTTTGGGCACTGTTTTACCAGCTCCTACTATAACTGCACCAAACCTTTTTTTGAGCAGAGCTGCGCGCAATGACATGATGCAAGGAGGGTCTCAAGTCAGCCACGGAAGCAGACCTCACGGAAAATAGCACATTTCGCAAAGCTCGTATTTGCTTGTGTTTGCTGCCCTTTTAGAGATGTTTTTGCTCTTGAATGTTATTCTGCTACCTCTTTCTTGTGCTTTTCTCTCCACCTCTTTCTTTGTATTTATTTTCAAAAGATCTGTTTTCTTGTCATCAATGTCACATTTGCTTCCAAAGTGAAGTCAGACCACAAGTAAGGGAAAGAATACCCGTGTTTATCTAGCAGCTATTATGTGCTGGTTACTGGGCTGGATACCTTCCCAAGTACCCATTTAATCCTAAAAACAATATTATGAGATCAGTGTAATTGTTCTTGCATAACAGGTGAGGAAACTGAAACTTAGTGAGGTTAAATGATTGGCCTAAGGCCATATAGCTAATTAATGATGGGTTGAGATTCTAATTAGCGACTTTCCAAGGTCCAGGGCCTCAGCTCTGCCCAAGCAAAGTTCTCTCTTCAGGCAGTTTAGTGCTTCTAGATGTTAGTGCATTGCTTTGTCTGGCCTTCTTATGGATGAAGAAGTACTAATATTTCTGTGCCTGCTGCCCCTTTCCTAAATGCTTCTGCAGGGTTACCGCAGTGAGCTCGGAGTTGGTAGGGGGCAGCAAGTCCTCAGGGCTTATATTTGAGCAACCGCGAAGAAAGGAATTCCGGGGGAGAGGAGTGTGAAGAAGAGGTGGGGGAAGAAGACTCCTGGCAGCAGACTCAGCAAGAACCAAGGCTGAAGCAGGGCTGAGACCCGGTAGAGGAGATTGCCCAGGTGCACTGGGGAGGGAAGAGAAGACGGCCTAGGGTAGATAGAAGCAGTCTACTCTGTAGTGCTAAATGGTGGTTGTGCCTTTGACTCTCTATTTCATGATGCCATAGCTGCTCTTTAAGATAGTTTTTTGGGGGCCGCCTGGGGGGCTCAGTCACTGAAGTGTCTTGATTCTTGTTCTCAGCTCAAGTCTTGATCTCAGGGTTGTGAGTTCAAGCCCTGTGTTGGGCTTCATGCTGGGCATGGAGCCTACTTTAAAAAAAAAAAAGATAGTTTTTTGGGAATTTTTTAAAGGTTAGGAAAAAGACAGGAGGAAGCGCAAGCAAGGTTGGATGAGTGGTTTGGGCTGCATTTTGAGCGGGCTTATTCTCAGGCTCCCCACGTGCTAATGCCATTCCTGGGAGGACAGTTTCAACTGGGAGGAATGTCAGCTGGGCTGTCTCTGCTTTGGGCAGCTGGTGTCTCAGAGTGGGGAGTGTGAGTGCTTTACAGGTACTCCCGTAAATCTGACAGCGTCTGGAAGTATGTATGTACTTACCTGTGTAAGATGAAAGGATAGAAAGACTCTGCTGTAGGGCGCCTGGGTGGCTCAGTCAGTTAAGGGTCTGCCTTTGGCTCAGATCATGATCCCAGGGTCCTGGGATCGAGTTCCGAATCGGTCTCCCTGCTCAGCAAGGAATCTGCTTCTCCCTCTGTGTCTCTCCCTCCCCTCTGCTCGTGCTCTCTCTCTTGCTCTCTCTCTCAAATAAATAAATAAAATTAAAAAAAAAATAAAAGAAAAACTCTGTTGTCAGCGGAGAAACATTTTTGACCATAAACTTCACACATAGCACCTACCTGGATGGAAGTGCTATTTTCTAGCACAAAGCTCTGGGAGGCCTTGGTGGGCATGTGCTGTGTGCCCAGCTGCCATGGGCCAGCCTGCGGGCTTGGCCAGAGGTCTGGCATTCCAAGCTACCTTCATTGTCTAGGTTTTATCTGAGATCCCCAGCGTTTCCCTTCTTGTACAGCACACGCAAAAACTGTCACCTCTACAAGTGACTAGGAAAGTCATTTTCACCCAGCCTTCCTACTATTAGAAAAATCTTCCCAGTGTCATCAACATTTTTCTGCCCTTGGATCCACTTATGGCCCCCAGGAGAAACAGAGGGAATAAAATGAATGAAGTAGCCTCTTTGTTACTTGCCCTCCATAAATTGTTCATCACTAGGGCGAGCAGGTGAATAAATGCCTTTTTTGCAAGGCCACCGTGAATAGCTAAGGGCCATCACAGCCTTTAAAAACTAAGGTAAAATGTATTTTGCTCATTCCCTTAAGAAATCAAGTTTCACTGCATCTGATTGCCCTCCTTGGAGACACAAGTTTTAAGCACGTATGACCTACAGACTCAAGTTAGTATTACTTTTATTCCCTCATAATCTCTAGAGTTATTGTGGAGACACAAGATGAATAAGCTGTTGGACAATCTGTGCTAGTGATTTACAAAGAGAATCCGACCTCCAGGTTAAAAAATGCTGCTGTGATTGCCCTATAGTCCCAGACATGTTTCTCAAACACAAACAACAGCAGCAAACACCCAAGAAACACCAGAGCCCCCGTGGCTTTATTCCGCCAGATCCAGGTGATGAACGTCCTTGGCCATAGCAAGAGGTGGGCAGCACAATATTGTGTTTATGATGTCTGGTGTTCTGTTACTCGCAGTTGTTTTCGGATTAGTTGCGTGAGATCTTATAAAAGGCGTTTGCTCATGAATTTGAGTTGGACTTTCACACGAAAGGATAAGCATCGTCTGTGCTTTGTCGAGTTTTTACACTTCATGCTGTTTAGACACCTGCATGCTCTAAGTTTAAACACTGGCTGGCAATCCTGGAGAAGTTAATATCGAATTTGGTGAGGCTTAACTTGGGAAACCAGCGAAAATGGCTAGAAACACACTGTGAACCTAAGTCATTTCTAGCAAGAGCTGGCTTTTCTGTCAGGGTGTGCATGCACTGAAAAGAAAAACGTCTTCTCAGTCCCTCAGAAATGGCTCCATTCCCACACAGGTCATTCTAATACCCTTCCTCCAGAGCAAGGTCGGCAGGCACCTGGCCAGGTGTGAACTTCAGAATTCAGGACTCGTGGGAGGAAAACCCATCCAAACCCCTTCCATTCTGTGGAGCTGGCTGGTTGTGGGTGCTGGGGCTTGCCAGAAACAGGAAACAGGAAGCAACTGGGGGCAGCTCACCCAGGAAGGCGCTCAATGGTCAAGCATCTGCCTTTTGGCCACAAAGGACGGGCCAGGCCAGAGAAGAGCCTTGTGTGGGTCCTGATTTTTGTGAAAACAAGTCTCTGTGGAAACAAAGCCCTTGTGACTGTTGGCCTGAGTCTGACAGCTGCCAGCCTTGTTAAAATGACACGAAGGAATGTGTTCTGCTTTATGTCTGGTGTGTGGTCAGCTGTCAATTAATAGAACTGCGCTGTGAGTTAGAAAAGCAGGCCACAGAGGGTCTTTCAGGAAATGTTTATAATGTGGAGCTATTCCGACCCTCGCTGTGTTGGCTGCAAAATGGAACAATGGCTTCTTCGTAACACATTGTTCAGCA
Source organism: Ailuropoda melanoleuca (assembly GCF_002007445.2). Classification (NCBI taxonomy): domain Eukaryota; kingdom Metazoa; phylum Chordata; class Mammalia; order Carnivora; family Ursidae; genus Ailuropoda; species Ailuropoda melanoleuca. The sequence goes on along the minus strand of NC_048231.1, from coordinate 92,305,305 downwards.
GGAAAGAATGTGGTAATGGGAATTGCTGGTTAAGTCTGTAACAAAGTGAATATGTGATAAACCTTAAAAAAACAGTTTAGTTTTGTAATTTGCTATTATAAAGTCCTCGTGCCGGGTTTAAAGTAATACCTTGCAGCATGTTCCTCAGGCAAAGCAAGCCTGCCTCCTGTTTCTGTAAATAAAGTTTTATTAGATCACAGGCACATCCCATTTGTTGGGGTATCGTCTATGGCTGCTTTCTGGGACAGCGGCAGAGTTGAGTTGTGGTAGCACCTTCTGTGTGGCCCACAAAGCCTAAAATATTTACCATCTGTCCCTGGACAGAAGAAGTGTGCTGACCTCTGTTCTAGAAGGTTGCCACTCAAAGCAGCATTGATGATTCATTGGCACATTAACATTTGAGAAGCACTGGCGGAGGGCAGGGGTTCTTTACCTGGGGCCTCAGGGATGGAACTCCGTGAAATTATAGGCACACTCTCCTTGTGCACATGGGTGTGTTTTCGCACTTTTACCCACTCAGACATGGAGGAGTCCGTACCTTTATCACTTTCTCAGAATGGGTGTAGCCCCCGAAAACGAAGAATCATTAGTCTAGAAGAGGGAGACCTTGACTCAGAACTCATGAATTCATGTTTGACATGATGATTACAAAGATCTCACTTCTCTATGCCCAGAAAAGTCAGACCAACTCATACTTATTTATTTATCTGTTCTTAGATAAAGAATATAAGATTTGTAGCACAGCACAGCTGTGGGATATGACATTTTGTAACTATTATTAATGGATAAGGGACTGTTTCATGGATATTGGTTCCTTGAGCCTTAATAGCTGGTGTCATATCACATTGTGGTTCTGGAGATATTTATTACATTCCTTTCCCATTTGGGAAAATGAAGGCTCTGAGGTCCAAAATTATAGGCCTTTGTAGTAACTTTTTATGGGTCTCCACTAGAAATCACTGCTAGTTAGCCTGACAACGTTATTAAACATCTATCATGTATGGGACCCTGTAGAAACTTCCAAAAGGCAGAAGATGGACTGTACAATGGGCTGGGGCTGACTTCTGATTGCCTTTCCCATGAATGGCTATTTCAAGGGCTCTGTGAATCTTTCTCACCCCAGATTAAGCTCCTACAGTAGGTAGTAGGAACCAGAAGATTTATATGTCCTCTCTAGGTTACCTGGATGGACACATTTCTGGGGATGGAAGCTGAGCAGAACAGTAGAGGAAGTAAAAACCCTGGTGCTTTTAGAAAAAAACTGTGATGTCAGAGTAGAGAAAGGGAGGAAGCTCCAAAATGCAGGACTAGCTGAGGAGCCCAGACTTGGGGACCAAAATATCACCCCCACAAACCTAAAAATGTACATATCACTTTGTTACACCACCTAAAACTTTTTTTTTTAATCCATTAGAAATTAACATAGGGAGAGATGGACTGTCACCATGAAGAATGTAAATATTTTTTTTTTTTTGGTGCTGTTTTTTAGTGGGAAAATTCTCCTGTGGGACAGACAGATTCCTGGGGTTCTGGGAGCTGAGATGGATTGTGCACAGGGCAGGGCTAGCTTTTGGGCTGCCTGTAACCCACAGACTCTGAAAATCCACCTGGGAAGCCAAGAAGTTAGAAGTGAACACGCAGAGTAGTATGACAAGGAGAAAGACCAAGGATGACATAATCAGATAAAACTAGAAGCTCCCAAACCAGAGCATGAAGCTTTAGAAGAGGAGGGGGAGCTATGAGTGACAGGATAGGATCCCCATTTTGTAAGCATAGCTCCTTGGGTTGTGGATTATAAAGAAAAGACAGACCAGTCCAAGTTGCAGGATCCTAGGCAATTTAACTGATGTTGAGGCTTGTCTGCTATGTGGGAGCAAGATGTTGGACATCTCCAGTGGAGCTCAGCTCCTAGCTGTGTCCACTGATAGGTCCTGAGAGCATGATTGATGGCCACGAGCATACCTATGGTTTCTAAGACCCACCCTCCCTCCCTCCCTCCCTCCCTTCCTAACTTCCTTCCTTCCTTCCTTCCTTCCTTCCTTCCTTCA